>NC_142813.1:41638869-41703468 GCF_049724085.1 Artemia sp. Qi Xiang Cuo | reverse complement strand
ATGTAATGTAATACAAACAAGAAAAAGCCTATGGCTTTTTCTTAATTGGAATAGTAAGGGACGACCTGGCTACAACCTCAATTAAGACATCATTGGTCAATATTTAACATGAAATTACTGACAAACGCCATTTATGATGAACTATATCGGTCTTTCACGTAAACTTTACTAAGCTATACTATATTTAAGTGGCCTATAAAGTTTAGTATAGGCAAGAGGTCGTTCTTTATTATATGTAATCTTAACTACAGTGAAGTTGCCTATGCAAGTTAGTATAGGGAATAGTTCGATCTTTATTCTAATAAACTGATTACAAACAGAAAAAAGCCTATGGCTTTTTCTTCTTTGAAATAGTAAGAGACGAACCTCAAACCATCAAGTAGCTAACTAATTCCAATGTATGCAATTGTTTTTTATTCGAATGATCGTCTTTTAATGTAACTATACAAGGGTTTCAGACAAGGCAGTTCTAATGGTGTACTTTTTGTTTTAATCTGACTCCTTTTTAGGAGCTATGGGTTTTTATATTTCTTAACATTGGACGTGATCGTCTCTTATTAGGTTGCTAGCTACCGCTGCAACCTGAATATAAGTGAGAGTTCCTCTTTTCTATTATAATACGGTGCAACCCGGATCTTCAGTTACTACTGGCTACAGATCGGTCTTTACTGTAATGGTTTGAATTAAAAAATGGAAATTATTGTTCAGACACCGTAAATATTTTTGCACTTTGCAGCTAAATAAAATTATATTTTTTTAAATTTTCAGGAATTATTCTAGTTTCAGTTGACAAATAAGATTTTTCTCTTCAAGGAATTGAGCAGCTAACTAAGTTTAATATATACAATGGTATGTTCTTCGAATGATCTCTTTTAATTAGGTTCCTAGCTACCGCTGCAAACCGGAACTATTAAAAAATATTTTATCTTTAATTACAGAAGGAACTAGATGTAGCAAGTTTTACTATTGAGACGAGTCGCTTTTACTAAACAAAATAAATTTCGTTATCACGAACTGTTTGCTTTTATTTATATATTGGTACCAAAAATTCGTTGTTTAGAGTTTAGGTTACTATTGAGACAATCAAAATTTTATTCTTTAGAGTGTTGGTTACTATTGAGACAAGTAGCTATTATTACTATAGATTTCATTACCATGAACTGTTTGATTGCTTCAAAATTCAAATATCTTTGAAAAGACTGCAGTATGAAAATACATCAAAAATGCATTTTTTTGACAAAATTGATTCTACTTTAAAAAGTGTTTAATTTTTAATTACAAAAGTGACTAGATGTTGCAATTTCCTTTAAAATGAGCTATTATACAGCTCTCTATGATTTCCAGTGCCCAGCTAGTTGAGGAGAAAAATCAAGCGGAAAGAAAAAAATATCCCGTTTAGGCAGAATGTTGAAGTAGCTGCCATTTTTCTTGATTTTCAAGCCAATATATTTTCTTTGTTATTGAAGCAAAGGGACAGAAAGTTAACTATAGGGAAGTTTCAGACAAGGTGGTTCTAATGGTGTAATTTTTGTTTTGACCTGACTCTTTTCTTAGGATTTAGGGGTTTTTATATTTCTTAACATTGGATGTGATCGTCTCTTACTAGGTTGCTAGCTACCACTGCAACCCGGATTTATATAAAACCCAGATTACAAACAGGAAAAAGCCTACGGCTTTTTCTTCTTTGGAGTAGTAAGAGACGACTCTCAAAGAATCAGGCAGCTAACTAAGTCCATTGTATGCAATGGTTTGTTCTTCTAATGGTCGTCTTTTAATATAATTTCTTTGGACTTGAGTTTGTTTTTTAACTATAAATACAAACAGGAAAAAGCCTACGGCTTTTTCTTCTTTTAAATAGTAAGAGACGAAACTCAAACAATAAAGTAGCTAACTAAATCCAATGTATGGAATGGTTTGTTATTTCAGTGATCGTCTTTTAATGTAAAAATATAAATACTGTAATCTTAACTATAGTGAAGTTGCGTATGCAAGTTAGTATAGGGAAGAGTTTGATCTTTATTACATCTTTATTATAAATTTAGAGTATTATGGCGTTTATAATGGCATTATTTCGGCATAGTTATGTGAGGCAGCGTGGTCGAGCGGTTTAAGGTACTGGTGTTAGCCACTCTTCAATTCGGAGGCATGGGATCGAATCCCACTGCTGACAGTATTTTATACCAAAGCTAATTATAATCTTGTTTTAGTTACTATGGACTGAAGTTCTTTCTTTACTATATTGATTGAAACCATTATGTAATTATGAATGTGAACATTTACAGTTCTGACGCTTCTTACATAGTAATTCGTGATCCTGGTAAAACATGCGTAAAATGTTTCTCAATTTAAGAAGATCAGCCTGCATTTTTGCCATCTTCTTGTATTTCTGAATGTAATTTTTACCTTTGTCCTTATGCGTTCTTCGGTACAACCTCGCAGAGAATTTAATTTTTTCATTATAGCTTTTGTCACCCCAGTATCTACCCATTATTCTGGTAGCAACTTTTTTCTTATGTTTGTTTCGGTAATCTATATCGTTATCATACCGTTTCTTGCTCTTTTGTTTGGCTGTCTCAATTGTTGCTACTCTATAAAGTTTATCATTGTGATAACGCTCCTTGATCTTTTGTCTAGCCTGCTCAATTCTTGCTTCTCTGTAATCTTCATCATTACCATACCGTTCCTTGATCTTTTGTTTGGCTGTCTCAATTTTTACATGTCTATAATCTTCATCATTGTGATAGCACATCATGCTGTTTTCTTTTGCTCTCTCAATTATTACTTCTCGATACGCCTGGTCGGTTGAATACCTTTGCTTTTTTTCTTTTCGAGATACTATCTCTGTTGTTTGTGTAGTACTGTTTTTTTAACTTGCGTAGAGCTTGCTTTGATCTAACGATTATCTAATTATGAATGAGAACATTTACAGTTCTGAAGCTTCTTATATAGTAGTTATGACGTCACGGCGTAATGATTTTATTTCATGACGTCATGGCGCAATGGTATTATTTCATGACGTCTTCAGAAACAACAATATAATTTCGTGTATTTCTATTCACGTCATAGCTCTAATTTATCTAGTAGGGTTTCAGACAAGGTAGTTCTAATGAGGTACTTTTGTTTTGATCTGACTGTATTTTTAGGAGTTTTGGGTTTTTATATTTCTTAGCATTGGACTGATCGTCTCTTGCTAGGTTGTTAGCTACTGCTGCAACCCAAATTATGAGAGGCAGCCTGGCCGAGTGGTCTAAGGCACTGGTGTTAGCCACCAGTCTCTTCGGAGGCGTGGGTTCAAATCCTACCGCTGGTATACGATTATGTTTGAAAGACTGCAGTTTGAAAAGACATCAAAAATGCAGTTTTTGGTTGAAAAATTTATTCTCTTTTAGAAATAATTTATTTTAGTTACTATAGATTTTTAACCCAATTAATTTCCTTTAAAATGAGGCATTGAACAACTCTCTACGATGTTCCAGTGCCAAGCTATCTCTGGATACAAAAGAAAAAAAAAAAAATATCCCGTTTAGGTAGAATGTTGTAGTAGCTGCCACTTTTCTTGATTTTCAAGCCAATATATTTCCCTTGCTGTTCAAGCCATGGGACAGAGAGTTTCCTATACAGGGGATTCGGACAAGGCGGTTCTAATGGTGTACTTTTTTTTTGATCTGACTCCTCTGTTAGGAACTATGGGTTTTTATATTTCTTAACATTGGACGTGATCGTCTCTTACTAGGTTGCTAGCTACCGCTGCAACCCGGATTATGACGTCATGGCGTAATGATTTTATTTCATGACGTCATGGCGCAATGATATTATTTCATGACGTCTTCAGAAACCACAACATAATATCGTGTTTTTCTATTCACGTCATAGCTCTAATATATATCCAATAATTGTCTTTTAATGTAATTCGTTTTTCCCATAATTGAAAAACATTACTTTTCCTTCGATGTTGATATGTATGCTTGTATATATATATTTTTATTGCTGCTATATAAACGGCAATTGCTCCTTTTCTCAATTGCTATTTCTTAACATTGGACGTGATCGTCTCTTACTAGGTTGCTAGCTACCACTGCAACCCAGAAAAACACAGTTAGAAATACTTTTTTCTTGAGGAGGTGTTCCAAGAATTTGTTCTAAATCATTAGTCTTACAAAAACATATACTAAAAACCCTAAGGTATAGGCAAGAGGTCGTTCTTTATTATAACACTGTTTTATGGTCCCATGTGGTCTAGCGGATAGGATAGCTGGCTTTCATCTAGTAGACCCGGGTTCGATTCCCGGTATTGGATAATTTTTAATTCTATAATCTTCGAGCATTAGAAGCTCTAAGCCTTTTACAATTTATAATGAACCACATCGATCCTTATGTAATTCGGACAAGGTGGTTCTAATGGTGTACTTTTGAATTTGATCTGACTCCTTTTTTAGGAACTATGGGTTTTTACATTTCTTAACATTGGACGTGATCGTCTCTTACTAGGTTGCTAGCTACCGCTGCAACCTGGATCATTCTTTACTATATGATTACAAACAGGAAAAAGCCTACGGCTTTTTCTTCTTTGGAATAGTAAGAGACAACCTGGCTACAAACTATGATTATGGCATCATCAATGATTAATCTTTAACATGAAATGTTCTTTACTATAATGGTTTGTTCTTTACTTGGTTTCGGACACCTCTGCAGCCATGATACTGATGGAAATTGCATAATCCCTATTTATGTTTCAGTTTACATGGGCTAAGTGTCGTTCTTTACTGTAAAAAAAAAAGAAAAGAGAAAAAAATATCCCGTTTGGGGAGAATAACGTGGTTAAAGTCAATTTTCTTGATTTTCAAGCCAATATATTTCCCTTGCTGTTCAAGCCAAGGGACAGAAAGTTTCCTATACAGGGGTTTCGGACAAGGCGGTTCTAATGGTGTACTTTTTGTTTTGATCTGACTCCTTTGTTAGGAACTATGGGTTTTTATATTTCTTAACATTGGACGTGATCGTCTCTTACTAGGTTGCTAGCTATCGCTGCAACCCGGAAAAAAAACACATTGTGCCCACATCGTTCTTTACTCAGGCAGTGCTAGCGCGCTGCCTATGATAATAAACTGATTACACACAGGAAAAAGCCTACGGCTTTTTCTTCTTTTAAATAGTAAGAGACGAGTCTCAAATAATCAAGTAGCTAGCTAATTCCAAAGGTATGCAATTTTTGTTATTCCAATGATCGTTTTTTATTGTAACTAGGTTTCAGCCATCTCTACAGCCATGATACTATTGGAAATTACATAATCCCTATTTATGTTTTAGTTAACATGGGCAAGGTGTCGTTCTTTATTGTACATTGTGATGACGTTCCCTGCTCTTTTGTCTAGCCTGCTCAATTGTTGCTTCTCTATAAAGTTTATCATTGTGATAACGCTCCTTGATCTTTTGTTTAGCCTGCTCAATTCTTGCTTCTCTGTAATGTTCATCATTACCATACCGTTCCTTGATCTTTTGTTTGGCTGTCTCAATTTTTGCATGTCTATAATCTTCATCATTGTGATAACACATCTTGCTGTTTTCTTTTGCTCTCTCAATTATTACTTCTCGATACGCCTGGTCGGTTGAATACCTTTGCTTTTTTCTTTTCAAGTTACTATCTCTGTTGTTTGTGTAGTACTCTTTCTTCAACTTGCGTATAGCCTGCTTTGATCTAACCATTATTCTAATCAAGAATGAGAGAATTTTCAGTTTTGACTTTCCTTATATACTAATTATGACGTCACTCTATTCACGTCATAACTCTAATATAAAACTATGATGACGTTCATTATTTATCTAGTAGGGTTTCAGACAAGGTATTTCTAATGATGTACTTTTGTTTTGATCTGACTCTATTTTTAGGAGTTTTGGGTTTTTATATTTCTTAGCATTGGACTGATCGTCTCTTACTAGGTTGCTAGCTACTGCTGCAACCCAAATTCACATATATATTTATTTATGAGAGGCAGCCTGGCCGAGTGGTCCAAGGCACTGGTGTTAGCCACCAGTCTCTTCAGAGGCGTGGGTTCAATTCTTACCGCTGGTATACGATTATGTTTGAAAGACTGCAGTGTGAAAAGACATCAAAATGCAGTTTTTGGTGGAAAAATTTATTCTCTTTTAGAAATAATTTATTTTAGTTACTATAGATTTTTAACCCAATTAATTTCCTTTAAAATGAGCTATTGAACAACCCTCTACGATGTTCCAGTGCCAAGCTATCTCTGAATACAAAAGAAAAAAAAAGAAAAAAATATCCCGTTTAGGCAGAATGTTGTAGTAGCTGCCACTTTTCTTGATTTTCAAGCCAATGTATTTCCCTTGCTGTTCAAGCCAAGGGACAGAAATTTTACAATGCAGGGGTTTCGGACAAGGCAGTTCTAATGGTGTACTTTTTGTTTTGATCTGACTCTTTTTTTAAGAACTATGGGTTTTTATATTTCTTAACATTGGACGTGATCGTCTCTTACTAGGTTGCTAGCTACCGCTGCAACCCGGATTACTTCTCGATACGCCTGGTCGGTTAAATACCTTTGCTTTTTTCTTTTCAAGTTACTATCTCTGTTGTTTGTGTAGTACTGTTTTTTCAACTTGCGTATAGCTTGCTTTGATCTAACCATTATCTAATCCAGAATGAGAGAATTTACAGTTTTGACTTTTCTTATATACTCATTATGACGTCACGGCGTAGTGATTTTATTTCATGATGTCATGGCGCAATGGTATTATTTCATAACGTCTTCAGGAACAACAATATAATCTCGTGTTTTTCTATTCACGTCATAGCTCTAATATAAAACTATGATGACATTCATTATTTATCTAGTAGGGTTTCAGACAAGGTAATTCTAATGATGTACTTTTGTTTTGATCTGAGTCTATTTTTAGGAGTTTTGGGTTTTTACATTTCTTAGCATTGGACTGATCGTCTCTTACTAGGCTGCTAGCTACTGATGCAACTCAAATTCACATATATATTTATTTATGAGAGGCAGCCTGGCCGAGTGGTCCAAGGCACTGGTGTTAGCCACCAGTCTCTTCGGAGGCGTGGGTTCAAATCTTACCGCTGGTATACGATTATGTTTGAAAGACTGCAGCGTGAAAAGACATCAAAAATGCAGTTTTTGTTGGAAAAATTTATTCTCTTTTAGAAATAATTTATTTTAGTTACTATAGATTTTTAACCTAATTAATTTCCTTTAAAATGAGCTATTGAACAACCCTCTACGATGATCCAGTGCCAAGCTATCTCTGGATACAAAAAAAAAGAAAAAAGAAAAAAATATCCCGTTTGGGGAGAATAACGTGGTTAAAGTCAATTTTCTTGATTTTCAAGCCAATATATTTCCCTTGCTGTTCAAGCCAAGGGACAGAAAGTTTCCTATACAGGGGTTTCGGACAAGGCGGTTCTAATGGTGTACTTTTTGTTTTGATCTGACTCCTTTGTTAGGAACTATGGGTTTTTATATTTCTTAACATTGGACGTGATCGTCTCTTACTAGGTTGCTAGATACCGCTGCAACCCGGATGATGAAACACACATCATGGTTGCAGCAGTATATCCGGCTTGCAGCGGTAGCTTGCAACCTAGTAAGAGACGACCACGCCTCATAGTAAAAACTTAACCGATAACTCCTAAGAATTGAGTCAGACCAAAACAAGAAGTACGCTATTAGAACCATCTTGTCCAAAACCCCTATATAGAGAACATACTGTCTCTTGGCTTGAAGAACAAGGAAAATATATTGGATTCAATATAAAAAAAAGTGGCTGAAACCACGATGTTCTGCATATATGGCATCTTCTTTGGTTTTTGTTTTTTCCTCCTCAGCTAGCTAGGCACTGGGAAATCATAGAGAGCTGTGTAACGACTCACTTATAAGGACTTTTTATCTTAATATTTCAAAGAAGAAAAATTGTAGGCTTTTTCCCGTTTGTCATCGGGTTTATCCGGGTTGAAGCGTAAGGTAGCAACCTAGTAAGAAACGAGATCTGGGTTGCAGCGTAGCTAGCAATCTGGGTTGCAGCGGTAGCTCGCAGCCTAGTAAGAGACAATCACGTCCAATGCTTTTAAATATAATAACCCTTAACTCCTAAAAATACATTGTCAGATACCCCTATATGGGAAACTTACCGTCCCTTTGCTTGAATAACAAGGGAAATACATTGGCTTGAAAATCAAGAAAAGTGCCAGCTACTACGATATTCTGCATAAACGGCATCTTTTTCTTTTCTTTTTTCTTTTTCTTTTTGCTTTTCCACAGATAGCTTGGCATTGTAACATCTTAGAGAGTTTTTTAATGGCTCATTTCAAAGGAAATTGACGGGGTTAAAAACCTTTTGTAATTAAAACAAATCATTTTTAAAATAGAAACAGTTTTTCCGCTAAAAACTGCATTTTTATGGCCAATCTTGATGAATGCACAAGGTATCCTAATCACTAGTTATAACACGTATGCTTACAATTGTACCACCTAAGACTTATGAAAAACAAGTTTCAGGTAAGGGAATGATAATAAATGCGATAATCCGGGTTGCAGCTGTAGCTAGCAATCCGGGTTACAGCGGTAGCTAGCAACCTACTAAGAGACGATCACGCCCAATACTAAGAAATATATATTAGCCCATAAATCCTAAAAATAGAGTCAGATCAAAACAAGAAGTACACTATTAGAACCACATTGTCCGAAATCCCTACATAGGAAACTAACAGTTCATTGGCTTGCATAACAAGGGAAATATATTGGCTGGAAAATAAAAAAAAGTGGCAGCTACTACGATATTCTGCATCGAGGGCATCTTTATTTGTTTTGTTTTTTCTTACATTAAAGGACGATTATTGGAATAGCAAACCATAGCTTACATTGGACTTAGTTAGCTACTTGATTGTTTGAGGTTCGTCTCTTACTATTTCAAATAAGAAAAGGCCATTGGCTTTTCCTGTTTTTTTTTTGCAAACAGGGTTTATTAATTCGGGTTGCAGCGGTAACTAGTAACCTAGTAAGAGTCGACCACACCCCATAGTAAAACCTAAAATAACCCATAACTCCTAAAAATTGAGTCAGATCAAAACAACAAGTATACTATTAGAACCACCTTGCCAAAACCCATATATGGGAAACCTACCGTCCCATGGCTTGAACAGCAAGGAAAACGTATGGGCTTGAAAATCAAGAATCGTGGCTGCAACCACTATATTCTGTATATACGGCATCTTTTTTTTGGTCTCCGTTATTTTTTTTTCTCCTCATCTAGCTAGGCACTGGAAAATCACAGAGAGCTGTATTATGGCTCATTTCAATGGAAATATAGTAAAGAACGAACTCTAACCCATAGTAACTGAAAACACATTTATGTGTGAAAAATTATCCCATACCATCGAGGAACAATTAACTTTTCGTCTCCTCTATTATTTTTAATGAAGTGTGCTCCTTAAAATATAAATGTTTTTTACTTTTACAACTTTAATAAATCAAATAATAATAATATTTTGATTACTAAATATCAGTATATGTATATTAAACTGACAATGCACATTCATTTGTATTTTTTTAGTAAAGTAGAAATTTTGTTCTGGCCTTGGGAAGGCATAGGGGTTTTTAGCCCAACTTATGTTAATTTTTGCTCGTTTTGAGTTTGATTCGGTTAATTATTGTAATTTCTGTTCGTTTTGGGTTTCATTTATTTATCGATGCCGATTGAGAGTAGTTGAATAATTTGGGGATTATGTGATTTTATTTTTGTTAATTATTGGTTTAACGGAATTCTTTTATCTTCGTTGAAAAAACTTTATTTGTGGAAAAACTTTTTTTAATTAAATTCTCTTCGTTTTATATTGATATGTTATTTCAGGGAAAAAGTAAATAATGATTCAAATCTTTTCGTTTCTTAAGACTTTATAGTTTAGCCTGCTATTTGTATGCTGGAGAAAAACTTTCAGCAATTTTTAATAACATAAACCCTTTTAAAAATTTGGACACAAATAGTAGTGTTTAATTTAGTTTCATACCTCATATCTAGTTGACCTGAAGTGGAAAACTTGATATCATTCGCAAAAAAATCTGTTTACTTTCTTTGATTTCTTGGATACACTTACGCTATTTTGATTTGGTTATATTTTAAGAGCAGAAATGGAAGGGTTGGCGTGGGAGGGTGGTAGTGGAAGGGGGATTAGTTGCCCTCAAATCACTTTCGACTATTAAAAAGGGCATCAGCCCCTTCTATTTTCAATCGAATTAGCCCTTTTCGAAGTTCCCACGACAACTCCTTCGATATGAAGTGCCCTGGTCTAAACAACAACAACAACAAAAAATAATACATTATACCCACATCGATCTTTACTATAAAAATGACAAGCCTTCCAGTCACTTTTGACCGAGGGGCTAATAACTGACCGTAGCAGGTGTCCCTTCCTTCGTGCCTCCGGCTGTGCCTCCGTACCTCCGGCGCACCTGAAACAGCGTGTTCTTGGAAGCGAAGGAACACGGTTTTATCTTTGGCTTATGGAAAGCGTACGGCGCGTTTTTTACGACAGCAAACTTTCTCCTCTTGAGAGGTTATCTTTACTTGTTCGTGTTGTTTACTGATTTCGACATTGGAGATCCTGGTTCCTAAAAAGCGGACATTATGCTTTGAACGAGAATTTTATTACCACAAACCTTTACCATTGCCTAGAGATAAATATGCATTCCCTAGTGCTTCTCATTCGTCGATTCGAACGGCTTGGGCTCGAACGTCTTTTCAAACTCTCCGACATGAATAGTCAACCGTGTGAAGATTTTTTTAGGAAAATGCGGTCTCAAACCAGCACTTACAGTACTTTAATAAACTTTTAGTTCCTCCAACTTCTACATTGAATTCGTCGATATGAAAGTATAACGGATTTTGAAGCTCAATATTATAATGAACAGTTGTCCTTGCCCAAGGCCAAGCGAGTTAGATTCATTGGTGTTGTGTCTGTCAGTTCCGATTTTTCTTTGCCCGGGGATGATGAAATCAAGCTCGAGCTCGGGCGAGCTCGTATTGAAAGCCAGCGAATAATGAAAGCCTTGATACCCGACGACGTACTTTCTGCTTTTGGTCACCAAGTACCGAATATTCGTCTTTCTGTACTCCGCGACAGTGACTCAGACGATGACTCAGAGGAAAATACTCTGTCCGATAAGCAGGAAAAGGCTTCCGCGACTGACACTGAATCGGGTTCGGAAAGTGACGGCATCTTTGAAGATTTGCCAGTGATTGCTCACTGTGTGAAACGCCAAGTTGAGAAAAATTGGGTTAGTGAGCCTGTGACGAACATGAAGAATTCTAGGTTTTGTCTTGTCAAGACCTCTGACGGCTCCATAACACCAATAAAAAAATCCACGCTCTTGTGGCTTTTGAGGGAAAGCTGAGAAGCTGAGTAGTGACCGATTAAAACGGGTGATGGTCCAGGACCGACGAGTAGGACTACTTGAGTCGCCACAAAGCAATGCAGAGGTCGGTGTGAAATCGGAATTGCGTATCGGTGAATGGTGCGCTTACAGACCGGTTGACAGGGGAAAGAGAATACTAGTTGGACGGGTCATACAGTTTGGCTACTTGTCTGGGTGAAGATGCCACTCTGTTGACACGCAGAATATGGCGATGCCGTTCCCTGATGACATAGGAATTATGTGCCAGTGGTTCCGGCTGAATGCTGATCTCACATTAACTGCCGCATTGATAGACCAGGGTTACTGTGACTCCAGCCTGTATATCATGCATTCACCAGAACCCATTTCTATGGAAATCGGCACCAACATTGTCTTTGGCTTTGACTCAGACGTCTTCCCAAAGCTGAATTCATTTATCCAGAAGAAAGGGTTTCACTTTTTTGATGTCTCGTCAGCATCGCAATCATCATGTTAAAAATGGCACCTAAACCCAAAACTGACCTCAAGACCATAACAACCACCATCGCCATGTTCTGTATGTCAACAGAAGGAATTTTGTTTAACATTTTTCAGAGGTAGTTGTTATTTTTTTTTTGTCCTCCCCTTGTCCTCTCCACTCGGTGATATTTTAATACAAAAACAAATAAATCTTACAACTTTATACATTTTCATATCACCTAAACTTCAAAAAAAAAAATTATTATATACCAGTCAATGTATTAGTGGACATGAAGACACACTACCATTTAACTTTTTTCTTGCCAAATATCTATCGCTCTCCCCGTTCCAGGGTGTCCTTCCCCCTCTAGGAGACGCTTTTCCGGTGGCATTTTTACTTCAATTTCTTAAAATTCATATCCTTCAATTTTCATTAATACGAATTCGAATTTTAAAGGTGGTCTTCCATAAGGCTTACTCTTACAACTTAAAAATTTTTTAACACAAAAAAAAACTATTTGTTCTCCCGTAGACTGGGCGTCCTCCGTCCACAAGAAACCCATTCTTGCAGTGGCACTTTTTTCCTTCTTTTTTTCCTTTTTTTTCAGCCCTTTTTACGACCAACCTTAATCAACAAAATAACCTTAATACAGACGTGCATGAGGGCACAGAACTGAACAGAATCTTGAACCATGTCTCCTACGGACGAGGAGGCCACCCACGGCGGGGCTGGTCCTTCCAGCTCAAGTGCGTGTGCCCCTCGTCCCCCATTCGCTTGAGTTCTTGATATAATTTTACAAGTCTCGAATGCATTCGAGATCTAGGGCAGCGGAAGCGATGAATATCATCGGAAAACTTGTTATGCTCGGTAGAAGACTTAGTAGTAGGACTTAGTGTTTATACTTGTGCTAACCGAGCTTAGTTTGATTTACTGAAGCTCATTTGTCCAGTTTCTCAGGGTTGTCATTTGAGCTGTGATTATCGAGATGATTACTGAAACGTACCAATAAATATCTGACAAACTAGTTATTTTTTTTAGTTGGTTGCTTTACTTTGCGCTTTTTACTAATAACTCGGCAGTAACAGTTGTTGTGACTGTTGCTTTACAGTTTTCTCTTCAAATACCCAAAGGCCTGGGTTTAGTACCAAGAAAGTTGGATTCTAAGTACATTCGGGAAAAAGGAATCTGTGTTTCTTCCCGATTCTTTCGTGTCAAAGCAGCAGATTCCTTTTTTTTTAGTACAATTAAGAATCCGAGATCCAAGGGTGCGTCTTGGCACAGCCACTCAACAGAAAAACAGGTATGATAAAAGGGAAAGGGACGTGTGAAGACGTGATGAAAGGCAACTTTTACCGCTGGCCAAGCCATATTGAATAGGGCTGCGAAGAGTGACGTCAAATCTTGAGCGGGAAATTCAAATAACGATGAAACGTGGATGCGTAGACACGTTTTTCGGAACTTTGGCGAATTGTTTTGGCCTAAAATTTTTGTCGTAGATCCTACTAATCCACCAGAACGTTTTCACGTCGAAATAATACTAGGAATATTGACAATCAGTTGTTAGTTACAACTAAAAACCACGTTTCACGGTACTTTGAATTTCGCACCTTGCTTTTTATGTCATCACCACGAAGTCCTATGTTGTATAACTTAAAAACCGCGTTACGGGATTTTTTTTTGAAGAAAAATCAGAATTTGACTTTTGAGCTGGTGGCAACACTGCATGTGCAATAGGAAAAAGTGACACCATCAGTTCCATCGTATGGTTACCTAGTTTTTTCATGGATATCAACAACTTGCAATCCTTCGTTCTTCTTCTTTAGGTACATATCAGTTGTTTTCAGTCTTGGGGGTTCTTTTCCTTGCCAAATAAACCAGTAAATGATTTTTTCCAAGTTTTAAAAAATCGCTTTTGAAGGTGCTGAAATATTCGACGGATACCAAATAACAGGCTAGCAGTATATATTTACATATTGCGCCCTTTGGAATATGCCTCCGGCGTGCACCCGTGCCTCATGCCTCCAGGTGTCCCTCAAAATGCCCAGTTGTTAACCCCTCGCTTTCGACTATTAAAAAGGGTCCTAGGCCTTTCGATTTCCAATCGAATGAGCCCTTTTGGAAACGACAACGCTTTCTATAAACACCTTATTTGCCCCCAGGGCATAAATTACAACCCTTACCCTAAGGTTTGTAAGGGTGGTTTTCATCCTCTAAGACCGAATTTCCAGAACTTTCAACTACATTAAACAACATGGCTATCTCAAAATTTTGATTATATGTGTTTGGGGAAATGGTGAGTGTGAGAGGGGTGTTAGTCGCCTTCCAATCACTTTCGACTATTAAAAAGAGCACAAGGCACTCGAATTTCCAATTGAATGAGCGCCTTTTCGAAGTTTCTACGACAACTTCTTGGATACGAAGTCCCCTGCTCTAAAGGAAAAATTTAATAAATAATACATTGTGCCAACATCGTTCTTATATATCCCCAGGCCATAACGCAAAACCCTTGCCCTTAGGGTTATGGGGGATTGTCCTCCTCTTTACTTAGTCCTCGTTTCTTGTCTTGTTCTAGAGTGTCCCGTTCCTTACGTAGGCAGATCGATCGTGCTGCTCCTCTGTCTGTCTGTCTGTCTCTCCCTCCTTCCCTCTCTCTCTCTCTCTCTCTCTCTCTCTCTCTCTCTCTCTCTCTCTCTCTCTCTCTCTCTCTTGTCTATAAAAAAATGCGTCCTTTTTTCTTTCTTTTATTTTTGAGACTTGTGTAATTCCTCTGGCATCGACAGTGTGAGTGGCATGATCCTGCCTAATCTGTCTTTCTAGAACCAAGAGAAAAATCGGTGTGTCTTTTTGGGACCCCCCACTCCTCTCATTCAACTACTCCCCCCCCCCCCAGAATACGTGATTAGTGTCTCATATTTTCTTTTTTTGATAAATACAGGAAGCCCAATCCATTTTCCCAAAAGAAGAGATTTTTTGGACAGACGTCGAGAGTATTGTGGAGAAGGATGAGACCTTCGAACCAGAACAGCAGCCGGAACAACAGGAAAATCAGGAAAATCAGGAGCAAGAAGAACAACATGAAGAGATGGATATTTTTATAGTCGAAGTGGTTCCGTGGGAAGAGGAAGATAGCGAAAAAGAACAAATTTTTTTTTGTCAAATAGAATTTATAAGTATTTCAGAAGAAACCTTGTTTAAATAAAAACACAGTTTTTTATATCTAGAAAATTATATCTAACTATATCGTAATAGATTCACTTTACACCATAGAATATTGACATATAAACATACTAATAGAACAAACGCTATACTGTCTAAGGTAACATATGATTAAAAAAATTCAATGATATGATATGATTCAATGATTACTCACATGTAAAATTGACTTGTTATCATCAACACTGAAATTACTGCTAGTCCTTTTGGTTGACATAATTGTTTCCTAACTGAACACAATTGAACTTATGACATTGCCATGATCTTAGAAGACTATTTATATCCGCACTCAAGGCCAAAGAAAATCAGTTATTTAAGAGTTCAGTGACTCAAAACCGCCTTAGGGCTATATCATTTTGCAACTAACACTCAAAACCAGAGAAATCAGTTATGCAAGAGTTCACAAGAGTGCTTTAGGAGATGGCCTTGATAAAGTTCGTTCAACCTCAAGAGTGCCTTAGGGAATGGCCTTGATTTTGAAGCTCAATATTCTAATGAACAGTTGTCCTTGCCCAAGGCCAAGCGAGTTAGATCCATTGGTGTTGTGTCTGTCAGTTCCGATTTTTCTTTGCCCGGGGATGAAGAAATCAAGCTCGAGCTAGGGCGAGCTCAAATTGAAAGCCAGCGAATGATGAAAGCCTTGATACACGACAACGTACTTTCTGCTTTCGGTCACCAAGTACCGGATGTTCGTCTTTCTCTACTTCACGACAGTGACTCAGACGATGACTCAGAGAAAAATACTCTGTCCGATAAGCAGGAAACGGCTTCCACGACTGACACTGAATCAGGCTTGGAAAGTGACGGCATCTTTGAAGATTTGCCAGTGATTGCTCACTGTGTGAAACGCCAAGTTGAGAAAAATTGGGTTAGTGAGCCTGTGACGAACATGAAGAATTCTAGGTTTTGTCTTGTCAAGACCTCTGACGGCTCCATAACACCAATAAAAAAATCCACGCTCTTGTGGCTTCTGAGGGAAAGCTCTGAGAAGCTAAGTATTGACCGGTTATCAATAGTGATGTTGTAAAACTAACGAGTAAGGCTGTACATGTTGTCCTGAGCCACTACAAAGATTAGTGTGGAATCAGACTGGAGTATCAATGACTGGTGCGCTTAAAAACTGGCTGGAAGGGAAAAGGTAGTATTAGTTGGGCAGGTTTAGCAGTTTGGCTACTTGTATGGGCGAAGATGCCACTCTGTTGACACGCAGAATATGGCGATGCCGTTCCCTGACGACATAGGAATTCTGTGACAGTGGTTCCGGCTGAATGCTGATCTCACATTAGCTGCCGCATTGGTAGACCAGGGTTACTGTGACTCCAGCCTGTATATCATGCATTCACCAGAACCCATTTCTATGGAAATCGGCACCAACATTGTCTTTGGCTTTGACTCAGACATCTTCACAAAGCTGAATTCATTTATCCAGAAGAAAGGGTTTCACTTTTTTGATGTCTCGTCAGCATCGCAATCATCATGTTAAAAATGGCACCTAAACCCAAAACTGACCTCAAGACCATAACAACCACCATCGCCATGTTCTGTATGTCAACAGAAGGAATTTGTTTAACATTTTTCAGAGGTAGTTGTTATTTTTTTTTTGTCCTCCCCTTGTCCTCTCCACTCGGTGATATTTTAATACAAAAACAAATAAATCTTACAACTTTATACATTATCATATCACCTAAACTTCAAAAAAAAATTATTATATACCAGTCAATGTATTAGTGGACATGAAGGCACACTACCATTTAACTTTTTTCTTGCCAAATATCTATCGCTCCCCCCGTTCCAGGGTGTCCTTCCCCCTCTAGAAGACGCTTTTCCGGTGGCATTTTTACTTCAATTTCTTAAAATTCATATCCTTCAATTTTCACTAATACGAATTCGAATTTTAAAGGTGGTCTTCTAAAAGGCTTACTCTTACAACTTTAAAATTTTTTAACACAAAAAAACTGTTTGTTCTCCCGTAGATTGGGCGTCCTCCGACCACAAGAAACCCATTCTTGCGGTTGCACTTTTTTCCTTCTTTTTTTTTCAGCCCTTTTTACGACCAACCTTAATCAACAAAAATAACCTTAATAACAGCGTGCAAAAGGGTGGATAACTGAACAGAATCTTAAACCATGTCTCCTAAGAACGACGAGACCACCCATGGCAGGGCTGGTCCTTCCAGCTCAAGTGCATGTACCCCTCCCGCCCCGTCCGTATGAGTTCTTGATATAATTTTAATGCATTCGAGATCTAGGGCAGCGGAAGCGATGAATATCATCGGAAAACTTGTTATGCTCGGTAGAAGACTTAGTAGTAGGACTTAGTGTTTATACTTGTGCTAACCGAGCTTAGTTTGATTTACTGAAGCTCATTTGTCCAGTTTCTTAGGGCTGTCATTAGATCTGTGATTATCGAGATGGTTACTGAAACGCACCAATAAATATCAGAGAAACTAGTTATATTTTTTTTAGTTGGTTGCTTTACTTAGCGCTTTTTGCTAATAACTCGGCAGTAACAGTTTTTCTGACTGTTGCTTTACAGTTTTCTCTTCAAATACCCAAAGGCCTGGGTTTAGTACCAAGAAAGTTGGATTCTAAGTAGATTCGGGAAAAAGGGATCTGTGTTTCATCCGGATTCTTTCGTGTCAAAGCAGCAGATTCCTTTTTTTAGTACAATTAAGAATCCGAGATCCAAGGGCGCGTCTTGGCACAGCCACTAAACAGAAAAGCAGGTATGATAAAAGGGAAAGGGACGTGTGAAGACGTGATGAAAGGCAAGTTTTACCGCTGGCCAAGCCATATTGAATAGGGCTGCGAAGAGTGACGTCAAATCTTGAGCGGGAAATTCAAGTAACGATGAAACGTGAATGCGTAGACACGTTTTTCGGAACTTTGGCGAATTGTTTTGGCCTAAAATTTTTGTCGTAGATCTTACTAATCCACCAGAACGTTTTCACGTCGAAATAATGCTAGGAATATTGACAATCAGTTGTTAGTTACAACTAGAAATCAGGTTTCATGGTACTTTGAATTTTGCACCTTACTTTTTACGTCATCACCGCGAAGCCCTATGTTGTATAACTTAAAAACCGTGTTCCGGGATTTTTTTTTGAAGAAAAATCGGAATTTGATTTTTGAGCTGGTGGCAACGCTGCATGTGTAATAGGAAAAAGTGACACCATCAGTTCCATCGTAGGGCTACCTAGTTTTTGCATGGATATCAACAACTTGCAGTCCTCCGTTCTTCTTCTTTAGGTACATATCAGTTGTTTTCAGTCTTGGGGGTTCTTTTCCTTGCCAAATAAACCCGTAAATGATTTTTTCCAAGTTTTAAAATATCGCTTTTGAAGGTGCTGAAATATTCGACAGATACCGAATAACAGGCTAGCAGTATATAATTACATATTGCGCCCTTTGGAATATGCCTCCGGCGTGCACCCGTGCCTCATGCCTCCAGGTGTCCCTCAAAATGCCCAGTTGTTAACCCCTCGCTTTCGACTATTAAAAAGGGTCCTTAGCCTTTCGATTTCCAATCGAATGAGCCCTTTTGGAAACGACAACGCTTTCTATAAACACCTTATTTGCCCCCAGGGCATAAATTACAACCCTTACCCTAAGGTTTGTAAGGGTGGTTTTCATCCTCTAAGACCGAATTTCCAGAACTTTCAACTACATTAAACAACATGGCTATCTCAAAATTTTGAGTATATGTGTTTGGGGAAATGGTGAGTGTGAGAGGGGTGTTAGTCGCCTTCCAATCACTTTCGACTATTAAAAAGAGCACAAGGCACTCCAATTTCCAATTGAATGAGCGCTTTTCGAAGTTTCTATGACAACTTCTTCGATACGAAGTGCCCTGCTCTAAAGGAAAAAATTAATAAATAATACATTGTGCCAACATAGTTCTTATATATCCCCAGGGCATAACGTAAAACCTTTGCCCTTAGGGTTATGGGGGATTGTCCTCCTCTTTACTTAGTCCTCGTTTCTTGTCTTGTTCTAGAGTGTCCCGTTCTTTACGTAGGCAGATCGATCGTGCTGCTCCTCTGTCTGTCTGTCTCTCTCTCTCTCCCTCCCTCCCTCCCCCTCTCTCTCTCTCTCTCTCTCTCTCTCTCTCTCTCTCTCTCTCTCTCTCTCTCTCTCTCTCTCTTGTCTATAAAAAAATGCGTCCTTTTTTCTTTCTTTTATTTTTGAGACTTGTGTAATTCCTCTGGCATCGACAGTGTGAGTGGCATGATCCTGCCTATCTGTCTTTCTAGAACCAAGAGAAAAATCGGTGTGTCTTTTTGGGACCCCCCACTCCTCTCATTCAACTACTCCCCCCCCCCAGAATACGTGATTAGTGTCTCATATTTTCTTTTTTTGATAAATACAGGAAGCCCAATCCATTTTCCCAAAAGAAGAGAGTTTTTGGACAGACGTCGAGAGTATTGTGGAGAAGGATGAGACCTTCGAACCAGAACAGCAGCCGGAACAACAGGAAAATCAGGAAAATCAGGAGCAAGAAGAACAACATGAAGAGATGGATATTTTTATAGTCGAAGTGGTTCCGTGGGAAGAGGAAGATAGCGAAAAAGAACTAATTTTTTTTGTCAAATAGAATTTATAAGTATTTCAGAAGAAACTTTGTTTAAATAAAAACACAGTTTTTTATATCTAGAAAATTATATCTAACTATATCGTAATAGATTCACTTTACACCATAGAATATTGACATATAAACATACTAATAGAACAAACGCTATACTGTCTAAGGTAACATATGATTAAAAAAAATTCAATGATATGATATGATTCAATGATTACTCACATGTAAAATTGACTTGTTATCATCAACACTGAAATTACTGCTAGTCCTTTTGGTTGACATAATTGTTTCCTAACTGAACACAATTGAACTTATGACATTGCCATGATCTTAGAAGACTATTTATATCCGCACTCAAGGCCAAAGAAAATCAGTTATTTAAGAGTTCAGTGACTCAACACCGCCTTGGGACTATATCATTGCGCAACTAACAGTCACGACCAGAGAAATCAGTTATGCAAGAGTTCACAAGAGTGCTTTAGGAGATGGCCTTGATAAAGTTCGTTCAACCTCAAGAGTGCCTTAGGGAATGGCCTTGATAAAGTTCGCTCAACCTCAAGAGTGCCTTAAAGGATGACGTCGACATGCGAGGGGCTACATACTCTCTTTGAAAGGTGTAGAGCATTAAGCAAATCCATATGACTAATTCTACTCCCCCCATGGTCTGCACGTCTTAATGGATGTGCCCAGCATTTCTATCGGATGTTCCCGTATCCACCACCTGGAGGTGGAGACGCGCTGAGTGGCCTGGGGGAGGTCCCTATTGATAAGGTGACTCAGTAGGTTCTCAACATTCGTATGTTACGCATATTTCAAATCTTGAAAATATCAATATATACGATTTTTTTATTGATGGCCATTAAAAAGACCAAAGAATTCATGCCGCTGGCTATTGGGCGTAAAAAAAAATGCCAGCGGAAAAGACACGAAAAGAAGATTTGAAAAGAAGACACGAAAAGAAGAATTTGGCCTGTGTCAAAACAGGACGTCTGGGGTGCAGGTGTAACGAAATAAAAGTAAACCAACGAAACAAACGGAAAGAACAATAAACCAATAAAGGAGAGAAAACAAGAAGAGAAGCTGAAACCAAAAAATTGTTGTATTTCCTGGCTGCATTCTTTTTTGGGTATAATCATTGTATATTTATGAAAAGAAGACACGAAAAGAAGAATTTGGCCTGTGCCAAAACAGGACGTCTGGGGTGCAGGTGGAACGAAATAAAAGTAAACCAACGAAACATAAACGGAAAGAACAATAAACCAATAAAGGGGAAGAAAACAAGAAGAGAAGCTGAAACCGAAAAATTGTTGTATTTCGTGGCTGCATTCTTTTTTGGGTATAATCATTGTATATTTATGAAAAGAAGATTTGAAAAGAAGACACGAAAAGAAGAATTTGGCCTGTGTCAAAACAGGACGTCTGGGGTGCAGGTGGAACGAAATAAAAGTAAACCAACGAAACATAAACGGAAAGAACAATAAACCAATAAAGGGGAAGAAAACAAGAAGAGAAGCTGAAACCGAAAAATTGTTGTATTTCGTGGCTGCATTCTTTTTTGGGTATAATCATTGTATATTTGTTTTTTATGTATTTTGGATTTTAATAATTTATAGTTTTAGGGGTTTTGGCTTCTTTTCTTATTTTTGTTTCTTTTCGTTAACTTTTTTGGTGTCTTACTATTTCCGTTTCCTTTTCTTTCTGTCTTTCTTTTTTCATCCCTGCCGAAGGCACTTTTTTTAACTGATTATTGTTGGTCATAAACAAAAAGCAAAAAATTTGTTTTAATGGATATTGCACATAAGGGAAAGGCCAGCAGGAAAGACACACAAAGAAGAAAAATGACGCGAATATTTGGCCTGTATTAAAGCAAGGTGACTAGTAAGGATGGAACGAAAGAAATGTAAACCGAAGAAACACAAACTGAAACAGCAATAAATCAATAGAGTGAAACAAAAAGAAGAAGAGAAGCCAAAAAGCAGAAAACTATTTCTAATTACTGCATTTTCTGATTACCTTTTTGGTGTAATTAGCATATACGCATTTTTTTTTTTTATTTGTGCGCTTTTTTATTCCTTGCTGTTCCTTATAAAAAAAAAGTCTCGGTTATTGCGTAAAAAAAGAAGCAATGAATTAGTCTTTACTTTGTTAAAGCAAAGAACTAATGAATGAAAATGCCATGTACTAGAGGTGGGGTACATTTTCCTTCCCCCTTATTACATAAATATGTAAGCTTGCCTATGTTTCGGTTTTTTACCATTTGCTGTTTTATTTCTCATCTCTATTGAAAATTATATCTCGTATTCCTCCAATATTTTAGAAGTCTATATTTCTCATAATCTTGCTTTTGAAAAGAAAAACGAAAGAAAAATGTTGTTGGTTATTGAATATAAACAAAGAAGCAATAAAGATACTTCGTAAAAGTGAGGGCTAACGACTTATAACTACAATATATTATAAGGGGACTTTATTTTTACCCCCCCTTCTTTTCTATGAATATATAAACTTGCCGTTGATATTTGGGTTTTAGCCTTTGGCATACAACAGGCATCTTTTTTTTATTTCTCGCCTTTATCGTCAATCATATCTCATACCCAGCCCATGTTTCAGAACTTGAGCAGGTAAGTTTGCCTGTTTCATTTCTGTTAGTTACAGGGCTGGCTTTATAGTCCTTTCCCCAAAAGATCGAAAGTTGCACTAATACCAGGGATGGAGGGGCAGTAAACACCAGTGGGGGAGCCTAAGGTTCTTATGTCCCCCTCCCTGCAAAAAAAAATCAATTGCGTATCCGCCCTTGGTTGGTAAAAAAAGGAACATAAATATTATGGTTTATTGAACATAAAAAAAGAGATCTTTGCTTGAAAAAAAAAAGTAAAGAGCGAGTGAGTGGAACTACCATATGTGATGGGTGGGATACATGTTTTCCCTACCCCTGTCCTACTTCTACATGAATATATGAGCCTGCGCATAATATCGGTCCATTATGCATTTTCTTTTTTTCCTACCACCAATCATATCTTTTACTTAACTCATAGTTTCAGAACTTGAGCTTAGATTTTATCTTTGTTTCTGTTGGTAATACAGGTACTAGAAGTTAGTAAATATTGCGGGCTATTAGGCTATGGGCTATTGTGCGTAGAAAATGGAACAGTTATAATCAAATAAAAGTAAAAAAGCAAACGAATGAAACCACTGTGTACTAGAGGGGTCGAAACTTCCATACCCCTCCCTCCTTATCTGTGAATAATTAAAGACTTACCGTTGATATTGTCATTTTACCCTTTATTTTACACCGCCCTCCCTTTATTTTTGTTTCAATACAAACTGTACCCCGTATTCAACCTGTATTTGCAGTAAACAGATAGGTCTAGTTTCCGTTCTTTTCTTGGCGTAAGCTAATATAAATAGCAAAATTAAATGTTGTTGCTTATTGGATACAAACAAGGAGAAACAAATAGACCTTCTAAAAGTGCAGGGCTAACGAGTAAAATTATGTGTTTACCCCCTTTCTCAGATTCTGTAAGTATATAAACCTATGCATGTTATTAGTATTTTATTTTTTATCATACAATAATTGTTTTTTTTTTATTCCTCTTTATCAAATATTATATTTCGTATGCCTGGGGTTTTTCAGAACTTAAGGATTATGTTCCCTGTGTAATTTTTAGGATATTTATTTTCTGTTTTCCTACGATTTTTGTATATCAAAGAAAAAAGACAATTTTGATATCATTCCATGAATGAGATTCAGTTCCATCCATCTGCCAAATTATATTTTTTAAATTTAATGCAGATGTTTTTTTAGATTAAAAATACGTTGAAAATTGATTAAAAATCGTTGGAAAAAGGACCATTTCCCTATTTCTAAGTAAGTTTAGAATGTTTTCAAAGAAAAAGTCTAAGTAATATCATAATTCTGGCTCAGTGAATGGATAGATCTGTAACTAAATGATATAAGCATTTTGTTCTTTTTGTACAAGTTACAACTGCAAGATCGTAGTAAAACCGCTTGTTTCAGAGTGGACATAAACCTTAAAATGGCTTAGATTCTTCTTTTTTATTTGCTGTTGGTTTATAATAGAAAGACATAAAAACAAATGTTGTTGATTATTAGACATGAATTAAAGAAGCAATAACTATGCTTAACTAAAGATAATAATTATCAATGCTTAATAAATTAATTAAATTAATACATTAAAAAAACTAATCAAAGAGAGAAAAAACACAAACGAGACTGCGGTCAGTAGAGAAAACTTATGAAAAACTAAAACAATACGGATATTTCGCCTGTATGCAAACTAGGAGTCATCAGCACAAGAGAAACAAACTAAAAAATAAAATAAAAAACTAAACTACAAACTAACCGATGATATTGGTATTTTGCTTTTGTTCTTATTTCCAGTCGCTATTAGCATTTGTATGCAGCCCATATTTCAGAACTTAGGCATATACGCCTCTTGTTTCTTTCCCCTTTTGTTGTAAAGAAAAAATTATAAAAATGTTCTTGGTAACTAAACAAAGAAGCAATAATTTTGCTTAAAAAGAAGTAAAAAGCAATCGAGTTAAACTACTATGCACTAGAGGCGGATTAAAGCCCTCCCCCTCCTTTTTAGTGAATAAATCTTGGCATTGGTATTTCGCCTATTATTGCATAGCTTTTTCATTTATTTATTTTTTTTTAGTTTTGTCTCTATATAGAGTTATACCTCGTAATCAACCCTTATTTCAGAACTTGAACGATGAGGTCTAGAGTACTCGTTCAGTTCATAACAAAACAGTTTTTTTTATTATTATGTAATTTCTTATTGTTTTTTAATAATCCCGGCTAATACGCCCCCCCCCCTCCACGGAAACTCCCCCACGAAATATTCCTGCATCGAAAGTTCCTTCTACATAAAATTCTTCCGCCGGCAAAGTACCCCAGACTACAGTAGAGGAGGGGGTGCTACTCCGGGACGAACCACGTGGTTTATGGTTTTCTCAGTGAGAATGAAAAAACAGGAATTTTCTCACTTGGATGTCAACAGCAATTCATGTATGTTTTATGGTTTTCTCAGTGATAATTAAAAAACATGAAATTTCTCACTTGGAAAACCATAAACCACGTGGTCCTGTCACGAGTAGCACCTGTGAACTTGATTTACATAATCGCTAGGGGAAATTATTGATTCACGATGGGGGTAATTAAGAAACATTAAGGCTTCTTTAATCTTAGGTCTGAGGGATAAACATTCTTTAGGTCAGAGAGAAAAATTAATATTCTATTTTTAAATAGGGCTTCATTGATCTTTAGTGTCAGGAATTATAAATGAAATCACTTGTTATCTTCGAATTATGCGGGAGTCTAAAGAGATATAAATTATATTTTTAAATACGGCTTCACGGAACTTTAAGTCGGAGAGATAAATTGATATTCTAACGAAACCCTAATAGTTTAGCTAGGAAAATTTATGAGATGTAGAGATTAACGTAGGAAAGGGTTTCCTAGAAATTTGAAATGCGTTAGCGCAGAGATGTCAAACAAAAGGAACACGCTGAAATTACGTTTAGGGATTATTTGGGTGAAACCGTTTTATCCATTTTATGGGATTATTTTGGCGAAACAGTTTGAGACATTTTGAAAGAAGATTTTAGGAAAGGTTTTAGAAGAGAATTTGAGGGTGAAACTCTGTGGTCGTTATAATACACAAGTTCCATTTGAACAGTGTTGTGAGGTCCTCTACCCCAACCCCAAAGGGTTCCAATCCCCCACCCCCCCCCCGAAGGCCGCCCCCCGGACGCAAAGGTGCCCCCCGCTCCCCAACAGCCCCCCCCCCCCCCACCCCCGCCACAGACCCGCAAAGGCCCTCCTCTGGTCCTCAAAGGGCCCCCGGACCCCCAAAGGGCCCCCCGGACCACAGAGGCCCTCCCCCCGGTCCTCAATGGTCCCCCGGGCTCCCAAAGAGCCACCGGCGCCCCCAAAGGCCCACCCAGACCCCCAAAGGTCATCCCCGGGCCCCCCAAAGGCCCATCGAGCTCACAAAGGACCTACGGGGTCCCAAAGGCCCTACACCGGTCCCCAAATGTCCCCCAGGCCCCCAACTGTCCCCCCGGACCCCCAAAGGCCCTCCCCCGGCCCCCCAAAGGGCCAACCGGCTCCCAAAGGACCAATCGGTCCTCAAGTGTCCCCCAGCCTCCCAAAGGCCCCCCCTGTGCCCCAAAGGCCCTCCCCCGGTCCCCCAAGGTCCCCCGGGCCAGAGAAGCGCCGCCGGGGTCCCCCTCCCCTCTCCCCTCCTCCTCCTCCCCTCCCCTCCTCCTCCCCTCCCCCTCCCCTCCTCCCCTCCCCTCCCCCTCCTCCCCTCCCCATTTTTTAATATTTTTTGTGCATTGAGACAAAGAAGGGCACCCTCCCCCAAGGGTCACCCAAACACCCTCCCCGGGCCCCCCAAAGAGCCCCCGCGTCATTTTTTTTAATACGTTTTTGTGGGTTTATTATATCTTTTCTGAACAAGATCCATTCAGAATGTCATTCCTAAACCCATTTTCCAAACTCAAAGAGTCCCCTCCCCAATTCGTAAATACTTTCTTAAATTTTTTAACATGGTATTTTTTTAACTTTTTACTTATCTTAAAATGACATGAAATATGCTTACGGCTCTACCAATCGTACTCTCTGATTGTTCATGGACACGACGTGGTTTTTCCACTGGTACTCTATGACAGGTTATCGACACTATCGAGTTTATTGCATGCATTAAATCAGTATTTTTTACGCAGTGGAAGGATCAACACACAATTCATACCTGTAAAAAGTGAAGATGAATTATTCGACGACAGTAAGTGCACATGAAAAAATCATTGTCGTGTTGAACGCTGACAAGGAGAGATACCTGAACTATGAAACGAGTGCAAGTGGAGATCTTATTGGCAATGTATGCATACATTGTCATGACAGTAGGAGTTAAATTCCTTTGGTGTACCCAAGAATTTCCATCATGCAAGTGGTGGATATGCGAGAGTAACATTACCAAATTTAAAGTTAAAATACAAATTTTTTCCATATAATATATGACTGTTTCCACTATGATAGCTACGACTGGCCATGAAGAAAAAATGTTTAACGCACTTTACATTTTTTAATAAACTAATTTAAGTACTATAAAAAACAAAAACAATAGTTTCATCTATGTAATAAAAAATTGTAAACGTTTAAATATACTATTATATACATTTTAAAGTTCGAAGTGTGTATTTTCACTTAGACGGTGCGAGCAGTAGCATCTACCCAAAAATCAAATAAAAATAGTAAAATTAATAAATAAGGTTCGGTTAGACTAGATTAAGTTAGGTCAGGTTAAGTTAGGTTAGGATAGGTTAGCCTACGTACGCGTGCTTAGGTTAGGTGAGAGACAGGCAAAAAGTTAGGTGTATGATTAGGTTAGGTTAGGTTAGATTAGGTTAGGTTAGGTTAGGTTAGCCTACGTACGCGCGCGTACGTAGGCTAACCTAGCCTAACCTAACTTAACCTAACCTAACTTAATCTAACCTAACCTAATCATACACCTAACTTTTTGCCTGTCTCTCACCTAACCTAAGCACGTGTACGTAGGCTAACATCTCCTAACCTAACTTTACCTAACCTCACTTAATCTAGTCTAACTGATCCTTATTTATTACTTTTACTATGTTTAAGTTAGGTTAAGTTAGCTTATCATGAGCGATCCTGTTAATTTAAACTAAACTAGCCTAACTTAAACATGGAGAAATGTTTCTAATTATTTATTAATATTTATTTATTACCTAACTTAACCTATTGTTTTTGGTGGTTAGATGAATGAACTGAATTTAATAAAAATTATAAATAGAGTGAAACTTTTTATCTTCATGGCAAATAATCACAATCATAGTATAGCCATTCCTATCTTCTATGGAAAAAATTTAGAATTGAACTTTAAATTTTTATGTCTTTGAGAAATTATTAACTGAAATAGAAGATTTTTCATTTTCATTGGTAAATTTCAGAAATGAGCTAACTTTTTTCTCCTCTCTAAGAAAATTCAGAAGAGAACTTGTATATTTTGCACTTCTTCGAGAAAACTTAGAAATAAAGTGGAGCTCCATATCTTCATGAAGAATATTCACAATAAAGTATAACTTTTTCTATCTTCTATGAAAAATTTGGAACAATATTTTAAATTTTGTCATCTCTTTGAGAAAAATCTGAATTGAAGTATAAATTTTTATAATATTTTAGGCAAATAGAATTTAACAAACCTTATTTATTATTTTTAAAATTTTTAATTTATGTTCTTTTAGCGTATCATTCGCGCTCAAGATAATTTAAACTAACCTAGTCGAACTTAAACATGTAGAAATTTTTCTAATTATTTATTAATATTTATTTATTACCTCACTTAAACTCTTGTTTTTGGTGGTTAGATGAATGAACTGAATTTAAGAAAAATTAGAAATAGAGTGAAACTTTTTATCTTCATGGCAAATAATCACAATCATAGTATAGCCATTCCTATCTTCTATGGAAAAAATTTAGAATTGAAGTTTAAATTTTTATGTCTTTGAGAAATTATTAACTGAAATAGAAGCTTTTTCATTTTCATTGGTAAATTTCAGAAATGAGCTAACTTTTTTCTCCTCTCTAAGAAAATTCAGAAGAGAACTTGTACATTTTGCACTTCTTCGAGAAAACTTAGAAATAAAGTGGAGCTCCATATCTTCATGAAGAATATTCACAATCAAAGTATAACTTTTTCTATCTTCTATGAAAAATTTCGAACAATATTTTAAATTTTGTCATCTCTTTGAGAAAAATCTGAATTGAAGTGGAAAATTTTATATTATTTTAGGCAAATAGAATTGATCAATAACTTATTTCATTTTCATTGAGAAAATTCAGAATCGAAGTTGAACTTTTCTTTTCCGGGAAAATATTTGGAACAGAACTTTAAATTTTTTCATCTCTTTGAGAAAGGTCGGAATTGAATTTAAGAAAATTTACAATTAAAATGAAACTTTTTATCTTCATGGAAAATAATCACAATCATAGTATAACTTTTCTTATCTTCTATTGAAAAATATCGAAATTAATTTAAAATTTTTTGTGTCATGGTGAACTTAAACTTATGTGGAAGCTTTTTATTCTTTCTGGAGAAATTAAAATTGAATTATGTTCTTTGGTAAAATTAAGAAGTGAACTTGAACTTTTCTATATTCTATGGAAAATTTGGTACATTATTTTAAATTTTTTAATATCTTTGAGAAAAATCTGAATTGAAGTGTGAAATTTTATAGTATTTTTAGAAAATAGAAATGATCAATAACTTCTTTCATTTTCATTGATAAAGTTCAGAATCCAAGTTGATCTTTTCCTCACTTCTTTCAGACAATTTTAAATCGAAGTGAAACTTTTAAGCTTCATAGTAAAGGATCACAATCATTGAATAGCTTTTCCTATCTTCTATAGAAAAATTTAGAAATGAACTTTAAATTTTTTATTTCATTGCAAACTTAAAATTAGAGTGGAAGTATTTTATTTGATCTTTAGAAATTAGAAATGAAATGCGTTCCATTGTAAAATTAGGAAAAGAACTTGAATATTCAAGATAAAATTATAAATTTTCTACTCTTCTATAAAAAATTTGGAACAGAAACTAAAATTTGTTCATCTCTATGTGAAAAGTCGGATGTGAATTTCAGAAAATTTAGAATTAAAGTGAAACTTTTTATCTTCATGGAAAATAATCACAATCATAGTATAACTTTTCCTATCTTCTACGAAAAAATTTAGAACAGAACTTTAAATTTTTTATGTCTTGGTGAAAGTAAAACTGAAGTGGAAGCTTTTTATTTTCTCTGGAGAAATTAGAATTGAATTGTGTTCGTTGGTAAAATTCAGAAGATTAAATTTTTCATCTCTTTGAGAAAGGTTGGAATTGAATTTAAGAAAATTTTGAATTATAATTAAACTTTTTATCTTACTTGAAAATAATCACAATCATGGTTAAACTTTTCCTATGTTCTATGGAACAATTTAGAAATGAACTTTAAATTTGTTAAGTCTTTGTGAACTTAAGCTGATGTGTAAGCTTTTTATTTTTTCCGGAAAAATTAGAATTGAATTATGTTCTTTGGTAAAATTTAGAAGAGAACTTGAATATTCATGATCAAAGTATAACTTTTCTAAACTTCTAATAAAAATGTGGAATATAACTTAAATTTTTCTTCAAGTCTATGTGAAGAGTCTGAATTGAATTTGAGGAAATTTAGATTTAAGTTAAAAATTTTTATCTTCATGGTATATAATCACAATCACAGTATAGCTTTTACTATCTTATACGGAAAAATTTAGAACTTAACTTTAAATTTTTCATGTCATAGTGAACTTAAAACTGAAGTGTAAGCATTTTATTTTCTCTGGAGAAATTAGAATTGAATTTTATTGTTTGGTAAAATTCAGAAGAGAACTTGAATATTCACGATCAAAGTATAACTTTTCCAATCGTCTATTAAAAATTTGGAACAGAACTTTAAATTTGTTTCATCTCTATGTGAAAAGTCGGAACTGAATTTAAGAAAATTTAGAATTAAAGTGAAACTTTTTATCTTCATGAAAAATAATAACAATCATAGCATAGCTTTTACTATCTTCAACATAAAAATTTTGAATTGAACTTAAAATTTTTTATGTCCTGGTGAACTTAAAACTGAAGTGGAAGCCTTTTATTTTTTCTTGTGAAATTAGAATTGAAATGTATTCTATGGTAAAATTCAGAAGAGAACTTGAACCTTTCTTGATTCTAAGAAATATTTGGAACAGTATTTAAATTTTTTTCATCTATTTTAGAAAAATCTGAACTGAAGTCGAAATTTTTTATATATTATTTTGAGGAAATATACTTAATAAATAATTTATTTCATTTTCATTAATAAAATTCAGAATCGAATTTGAACTTTTCTTCTTCCTGGAAAATATTTGGAACACAACTTTAAATTTTCCATTGCTTTGAAAAAGGTCGGAACTGAATTTAAGAAAATTTATAATTTAATTGAAACTTTTTATCTTCATGGAAAATAATCACAATCATAGTATAACTTTTCATATCTTCTACGAAAAAATTTAGAAAATAACTTTAATTTTCTTATGTCTTTGTGAACTTAAAACTGAAGTGAAAGCTTTTTTATTTTATATGGATGAATTAGAATTGAATTTAGCTCGTTGGTAAAATTCAGAAGAGAACTTGAACTTTTCTATTTTCAATAAAAAATTTGGAAGTATTTTAACTTTTTAATATCTTTGAGAAAAGTCTGAATTGACGTTGAACATTTTTATAATTTTTTCGGAAAATAGACTTGATCAATAACTTATTTCATTTTCATTAAGAAAATCCTGAATCGAAGTTTAACTTTTCTTCCTCCGTGACAATATTTGGAACAGAACTTTACATTTTTTTCATCTATAGGTGAAAAGTCGGAACTGAATTTAAGAGAATTTAGAATAAAATTGAAACTTTTTATCTTAATAGAAAATAATAACAATCATGGTATAAATTTTCCTATCTTCTACAGAAAAATCTAGAACAGAACTATAAATTTTTATGTCTTGGTGAACTTAAAATTGTATTGTAAGCTTTTCATTTTCTATGTAGAAATTAGAGTTGAATTGTGTTATTTTTTAAAATTCAGAAGAGAAATTGAACTTTTCTATCTTCTATGAAAAATTTGGAAGGTTATTTTATTTTTTGTAATCTCTGTGATAAAAATCTGAACTGAAGTTGAAAATTTCTATATTCTTTTGGGAAAATATAATTAATCGATAGCTTATTTCATTTTCAATAAGAAAATTCAGAATCGGAGTTGAACTTTTTTTCTTCCGAGAAAATATATTGAACATAATTTTAAATTTTTTAATATCTTTGAGAAAGTTCGGAACTTAATTTAAGAAAATTTATAATTAAATTGAAACTTTTTATCTTCATTGAAAATAATTACAATCAAAGGATAACTATTCCTATCTTCTAAGGAAAAATTTAGAACTGAACTTTAAATTTTTTATGTCTTGGTAAACTTAAAACTGAGGTGGCAGCTTTTTATTTTCTCTGGAGAAAATAGAATTGAATTGTTCTTTGGTAAAATTCAGATTAGAACTTGATCTTTTCTATCTTCTAAGAAAAATCTGGAAAAATATTTTAAATTTTTTAATCTATTTGATAAAAATCTAAATTGAAGTTGAAAATTTTATATTATTTTGTTGAAATAGAATTGATCAATAACTTATTTCATTTTCATTGAGAAAATACAGAATCGAATTTGAAATTTTCTTCTTCCGGGGGAAATATTTGGAACAGAACTTTAAATTTTTTCATCTCTTTGAGAATGGTCTGAACTGAATTTAATAAAATTTATAATTAAATTGTAATTTTTTATCTTCATAGAAAGTAATCACAATCATAGTATAACTTTTCCTATCTTCTACGGAAAAATTTAGAAGTTAACTTTAAATTGCTTATGTCTTGTTACTGTTCTTGTTGCGGTAAAATATTTGTAATATAATTTTAAATTTGACTCTTTGGGAAAGGTCGGAATTGAATTTAAGAAAATTTAGAATTAAAGTGAAACTTTTTATGTTCATGGAAAATAATCACTATCATAATATAGCTTTTCCTATCTTCTACGGAAAAATTTAGAAGTGAACTTTAAATTTTTTATGTCTTTGTGAATTTAAAAGTGAAGAGTAAGCTTTTTATTTTCTCTTGTGAAATTGGAATTGAATTGTGTTCTTTGGTAAAATTCAGAAGAGAACTTGAACTTTTTTATCTTCAATGAAAAATTTAGCCTACTAGTATTATTATTATCTCTAAAATTCGTTTTCTTACCTCTCTGAACATTTTAATATATATTCTGAACGTTTGACGTTCTAGCATGCCCTAAAAATAATGAACATTTAACAAAATAGAGCATAAGATATTTTTAATGTAATAAGGACATGTAGAATATTGATATAAAAATATGTTAAATACATTATTATACATTATTAGTACACTTGCGCTTCACTTTCCGTCAATTCATCTTTATATTCATTGATGATATTGTCTCCTAATGTCCTTTTTATTCTGCCTGCGATTTCACGGTCTATTGTCACATTATTTTTACATAGATAGCAGTTTTAGCACATTGACATGATATGATTTATGATGTTGATGCAGCTGTTTGAATGTTTTCTTTTTCCTTTTGCTTTCATTCAAATGCTAACAACGGAAGAATTGCGATAAGATCTATCAGCGGCTAACATGCTACCAGAACCATTAGCTAGAAGTTTTCCCTCTTCATCAACTATTATTTTTAAGTTGACATTCTATTTGACTACTAATTTCTCTGGTAATGTTACTCTCGCATATCCACCACTTGCATGATGAAAATTCGTGGGTACACCAAAGGAATTTAACTCCTCACTGTCCTGACAACGTATGCATACAGTGCCAATAAGATCTCCACTTGCACTCGTTTCATAGTCAGATATTTAACCTTGTCAGCGTTCAACACGACAATGATTTTTTCATGTGCACTGACTTTCGTCGAATAATTCATCTTCACTTTTTACAGGTATGAATTTTGTGTTGATCCTTCCACTGCGTAAGAAATATTGATTTAATGTATGCAATAAAATCGATAGTGTCAATAACCTGTCATAGAGTACCAGTGGAAAATCCGCGTCGTGTTCATGAACAATCAGAGAGTACGATTGGTAGAGCCGTAAGCATATTTCATTTCATTTTAAGATAAGTAAAAAATTAAAAAAATACCATGTTAAAAAATTCAATAAACTATTTATGAATTGGGGAGGGGACTCTTTGAGGTTGGAAAATGGGTTTAGGAATGACATTATGAATGGACCTTGTTCATAAAAGAGATAAGAAACCCATAAACCAGTAGTAAAAAAAATGGAGAGGGGGCTCTGGGGAGGGCCCCGGGAGGGTGTTTGGGTGACCCTTGGGGGAGGGTGCCCTTCTATGTCTCAATGCACAAAAAATATTAAAAAATGGGGAGGGGAGGAGGGGGAGGGGAGGGGAGGGGAGGGGAGGGGAGGGGAGGGGAGGGGGAGGGGAGGGGAGGGGGACCCCGGCGGCGCTTCTCTGGCCCGGGGGACCTTTGGGGACCGGGGGAGGGCCTTTGGGGCACAGGGGGGCCTTTGGGAGTCTGGGGGACACTTGAGGATCGATTGGTCCTTTGGGTGCCGGTTGGCCCTTTGGGGGGCGGGGGGGGGGCCTTGGGGGGTCGGGGGGGACTGTTGGGGGCCTGGGGGACATTTGGGGACCGCTGTAGGGCCTTTGGGACCCCGTGGGTCGTTTGGGCGCTCGAGGGGCCTTGGGGGGCCCCGGGGCGGGCGTTTGGGGGTCGGGGGGGGCTGTTGGGGGCGCCGGTGGCCCTTTGGAAGCCCGGGGGACCATGGAGGACCGGGGGAGGGCCTCTGTGGTCCGGGGGCCCTTTGGGGGTCCGGGGGCCCTTTGAGGACCAGAGGAGGGCCTTTGAGGGTCTGAGGAGGGCGTTTGGAGGGCTGGGGCTCTTTGGGAGCTTGGGGGACCTTTGAGTACCGGGGGCTTCCTTCGGGGTTGGGGTGGGGGATCGGAACCCTTTGGGGTTGGGGTAGAGGACCTCACAACACTGTTCAAATGGAACTTGTGTATTATAACGACCACAGAGTTTCACCCTCAAATTCTCTTCTAAAACCTTTCTTAAAATCTTCTTTCAAAATGTATCTAACTGTTTCGCCAAAATAATCCCATAAAATGGATAAAACGGTTTCGCCCAAATAATCCCTAAACGTAATTTCAGCGTGTTCCTTTTGTTTGGCATCTCTGCGCTAACGCATTTCAAATTTCTAGGAAACCCTTTCCTACGTTACTCTCTTCATGTCATAAATTTTCCTAGCTAAACTATTAGGGTTTCGTTAGAATATCAATTTAACTCTCCAACTTCAAGCTCCATGAAGCCGTATTTAAAAATAGAATTTCTATCTCTTTAGACTCCCGCATAATTCCAAGATATCAAGTGATTTCATTTATAATTCCTGACACTAAAGATCAATGAAACCCTATTTAAAAATAGAATATTAATTTTTCTCTCTGACCTAAAGAATGTTTATCCCTCAGACCTAAGATTAATGAGGCCTTAATGTTTCTTAATTCTCCCCTTCGTGAATCAATAATTTCCCCTAGCGATTATGTAAATCAAGTTCACAGGTGCTACTCGTGACAGGACCACGTGGTTTATGGTTTTCCAAGTGAGAAAGTTCATGTTTTTTAATTCTCACTGAGAAAACCATAAAACAGACAAGAATTGCTGTTGACATCCAAGTGAGAAAATTCCTTTTTTTTCATTCTCACTGAGAAAACCATAAACCACGTGGTTCGTCCCGGAGTAGCACCCCCTCCTCTACTGACTACTCCATCCTCGCTGCGAATTCCCCCCCCCTAGCAAGTTTATTTCTTATGATCCCGCCTGAAAAATACTCCTTAGCATACTTTCATTTGAAGAAAGGCTTGTTATTTAACTTCTGATTTTTTAAGGTAACTGGGGAATCCCTTCACGTTGGAAATATATTCCGGATCCCCTCCGTCCTCCCTCACTTGAAAGTTTCTCTCGCAGAAAATTTCTCCATGCAGAATTCCTGCTTGTGATAATTCCCCTATGGAGAATTTTCCCGTAGGAAATCCTCCCACGCAAAAATGACCCAGAGAATTCCAACTCCGCAGAAAATTTCTCCCGGCCAATTCCCCCAAAGCATCTCAACATGTAAATGGGGTCGCCAACGAGAAAGTAAGACGAATAAAACGAATTTCGTGTAGCCTACGAATACTGGTAAATTCCCCCGTTGGAAATTTTACCTGGAAAGTTTACCCCGGGAAACTTCCATCCCAATTGTAAATACTCCCCGTAGAAAATCCATCCCCAGAAAATCCCCCAAAAATGTTGGTACACTTCCCTATAACAAATATTATATGTGAACAATGAGCAAATTTCATAACCTGCGGCCCTTCCTCTGGTGGTTCTGGGGGGTTATGTCTTCTCCAAAGATATTTCATAACTTGCGGCCCTTCCTCAGGTGGTTCTGAGGGGTCATGTATTTTCCAAAGACGTAGTTATTGCACCCTTCAACTATACTGAACAAAATGGCTGACTCAAAATTTTGATCAGACGACTTATGAGGGAAAAGGTGCAAGAGGGCAGCTAGTTGCCCTTCATTTTTTGGTCACTTAAGAAGGGCACTAGAAATTTTAATTTCATTCCAATGAACCCTCTCGCGACTTCTTAGGACTATTGGTTCGGTGCGATCACCCCTGGGAAAAGCAAACAAATAAATACGCATCCATGATCTTTGTTCTGGCAAAAAATACACACTTTACGGTTGATTTCAAAGTGTTGCTTTACCGAGTGAGAAGTCTTACAATCAAAGGAATTTGTCTAAGATGGTTTGAGGTTATTTTTATGGTAGGTCTCTCAAAGTTTTGTTAAATGATGTAGTATCATCTTCTTTTCCTGTGAAGTGTGGTGTGCCACACGGCTCTGTGCTGGACCCCTTACTTTATCTAGTTTATGTGGATATGATCCGCTTTTATCTGCAAGATATATGTATTACTTCCTTTGCTGATGACACTGCGCTAACAGTATTTGCAACATCAGTTGATGATTTAATAGAAAAAGCTAATAATGCCCTGAAAAGACTGGAGGTTTAATTTCATTCCAATGAACCCTCTCGCAACTTTTTAGGACCATTGGTTCGATGCGATCACCCCTGGGAAAAGCAAACAAATAAATACGCATCGTGATCTTTGTTCTGGCAAAAAATACAAACTTTACGGTTGATTTCAAAGTGTTTCTTCGCCGAGTGAGAAGTCTTACAATCAAAGGAATTTGTCTAAGATGGTGTGAGAGTTATCTTTATGGTAGGTCTCTCAAAGTTTTGTTAAATGATGTAGTATCATCTTCTTTTCCTGTGAAGTGTGGTGTGCCACACGGCTCTGTGCTGGGCCCCTTACTTTATCTAGTTTATGTGGATATGATGAGCTTTTATCTGCAAGATATATGTATTACTTCCTTTGCTGATGACACTGCGCTAACAGTATTTGCAACATCAGTTGATGTTTAAATAGAAAAAGCTAATAATGCCCTGAAAAGACTGGAGCTGTTTATGAGTTTAAGTTTGCAATGTGTTAATGTGAAGAAGACGTTTTTTCTGACGTTCTGTAGAGTGGGTGAGTCTGTTGATGTCTGCGGTAAAGTCTAGTTGTGTGGAAAGCCTGTTGTTCAAGTAAATTCACTTCGGTATCTTGGTTTCTTCATTGATTCTAACCTTACGTGGAAACTTCTCAGTGATACCATTTCAGCAAAAATTGCCCGTGGAGTAGGAATACTTAGAAGAGTGAAGCATGTTCTGCCGCAGAGTACTCTTTGTACGATATATTATGCAATCATTTACCGGTAGGCCTGTATATCATATGGATGTGTCAGGAGGAGCAGCAACTTTGATGTGAACTGCAAGCGTGTGCAAATGTTACAGAATAAAGCAGCAAAAATAATTGTGAAGAATCCACAAAATGTGAAAGACATCAGTGCATGTTTTAAATATCTAAGGCTGCTTAACGTTGGGCTGATAAGAGAGTACCAAGCCGTGATATTTGTTTATAATTGTGTTAATAATCTAGTCCCGCAAATTTTTAAGGAGTCCTACCGTTTCAACAGTGATTTTCATGATTACGATACGAGAAGCTATGATAATTTGGTTGTGGAGCTTAAAAATAGTGTGAGATCAGGTTTTACTTTAAACTATCTTCGTCCTTCTGTTTGGAATTCACTTCCTGTGAGTGTTAGGGCGGCTGAGCATCTTCCTCAATTTGAAAAAAGATTAAATGAGTATTTTTGGGGAAATTAGTTGTTTATTGTTTGTATTTTTTTGTTTAAGGTTTTTTTGGGGTGGGGGCAGGGGGAGGAGTGGGTGGATGGGCTGGGGAAGGAATTGGTGGAAAGGCTAGGGGAGGAGTGGGTGGGGGAGGCTGGAAGTTGTATTTGATGCTGGTTATTGCTCTGGAAGTATCTGAGTAAAGGGGATTTGGCTTAGGTTTTTTTTAGGAGCTTGGAACCTCTACAGTAGGGTTTTCTGATCTGCTGAATCTGGCGGAGGGATTATCATTAAGATTCTTTTACTTTTAGGATTAATTTCCCCCTTATTTCAAAAATCTGGTAGATTTTCTCAGGCTCGTAGCCTTTGATGGGTAATACTAAATTTAATGAATGTTATATATTTGGAATCAGCATAATAAGCCGACTCTTTTGATATATGCATTCATATCAAAATTCTGTTTTTTTTTTATTTCGGTTACTTATTCTCATTGTTGTTTATTCGAAAATAAAGGACATAAAAGAATAGATATTATTGGTTATTGGAGAAATATGATACATTTTTATCTCCGCCACCTTCCTTCCTTTCCGTCAATATATAAACTTACCGTGGATATTGATATTTTGCCTTTATTCTTGTATCCCTTATTTCTTACTCTTAATTCTTATTCTTTATTCTTACATCCCTCATTTCTTTATTGTTAACTGCAATTGTATCTTGGATGCAACCCATGTTTAGAATATGGCATATTTTAACCCATATTTAGGGCAGGTAATTTTATCTTTTAGTTTTTGCTCAAAAGATTAGGCTTAGTTTTTATGAGTCAAAGCTGAAACTGTTATGCCATTTGAAATGTTTCTCTTAATCCTCTAGAATGCTGTTTCAGCACACTCCAATTCGAGCTTAGGCTTTCAAAGTGGCAATTGCAATTTGTATTATTTGGAGTAAAGAAAATAAGCAAAGGGTGCCCATTTCCCGCCAGTTGGTGTACACCTCAAAGTCCCGCATGTGCCGCACATTTACGCCACGCTTGGCGCTCTTCTGCCACTTTTGACATGCGCCACTTGGCGTACAGAATTGCTAAAAGTGGTCGCTCCCTTGAAATAAGGTTAAGGTCCTAATTTAGAAGAATTATGCTGTTATGTAAAGAAAATCAAAGCGTGTAGAAGGAGTGTAAGCTAAACTGGTTTGTTATATTGTTGCTTTCACGTCTTATGGTCGTATCTGACATTTTCTCCCTTCTGAGATAATTGCGAAAAATTCTTTGCTAAGCTGTTCTGAAAGGGAGAATCGGTAGTGCAATGTATGCTCGGCCGCAGATTGATCATCCTGACCTTCATTACCCTGCTAGTCCTCCTTTTGAGGACAGCTTAGCAAACAGTTTTTCGCAATTATCTTCTAAGTATGGAAATGTCACATATGCCTGGGAGGCGTGAAAGCGCAATGATAGTGATTTGTACATGTTTTTTTTTGCAATTACTTAATTAATTAATTAATTTTGCAATTAATTAATTCTTAATTGAGTTTAATGCGACGGCGTAACTTGTAATTAATAAACGAAGATTTCAATTTGTATAAAATTTAGGTTTTTTACTATTTCTACTACTGTTACTACTAACATCTCACTGCAGCATCTAACCGCCTGAGAGCGACACAACCACAAAGGCACCTCCACCATCTCAATCTATTCAAAGCCTTCCTCTTTACACTATCCAAAGAAGTTTCAGTTTACATTAAATCCTTCCTCACGACTTCTCCCTCCCCATTCAGGAACGACCTACTTTCGTTTGGTCAAAGATGGTTGGCCGAAAAGGAGGATGCTTGGCTATCAGTCACCCCTCCTCCGTACAACGTTTTTCAGCCATCTTAACCTTTTTCTCATTTTATCCCTAGAACATGGGATATAACCACATTTTTCGTACAGCTTACTGTTTGAAATACGGTCAGTCAGAAGGTTACCCAAAGGAACCTGTTGACAACCTGTTCCCCTGGAGAACATCTAGCAAATCCTTCTCCGCCTTTTGAAGCGCCCAGGTTTCATAGAGCTATACTTGGCCACTGTCATCACTGTACCTTCTAACTTTCTAATCCTGGTTCGGAAACTTATCTTCCTATTCTTCCAAGTTTTTTTCAAGACTGCAATTAGAAATGCAAGAAATGCAAGACTGCAATTAGTATAAATTGTATATTTTTTTTAATAATATAATTAGGCCTAATAGTATAATTAATATGAATAAATGCAAGACTATAATTTAGACGAATTAAAAGAGTGAAATAGTTGCTGATGTGTAGCGAAGATCAAAACGCATAGAAGAGGTATAAGCAGGGGCGAATCTACGGTATTTTCATTGGTAGGGGGGAGAGGGGTCCATATCCGGATGTTCAAGGAGCATGGGCTATATAATAACTTTTTCTCCACGTTATTGGAGGGGCAGCTGCCCCCCTTGCCCCTCCCAAATGACGGCCTGGGTATAAGCTAAACAAGTTGATCCGTAGCTTTTGTTTGCTTTTTCAAATTCAATTTAATGCGACCGCCCAAAATCCAACTTACAATTGCAGTTTTTAATTAGTACAATTAGAGTAAATTAATAAATGCAAAAGTGCAATTAGTTTAAATTGTATAATTAGCAAATTAATGCGATTTGGATTAAATTTCATAGTGTATATTTGAAATTAGTAAGATGAAAAAAAATCTGATATATCATTTTTGATTTTTAGAAAACCTTTAAGTTTCCTGAAAGAAATTCTAATAAAATAAATTTTACACCCAAAGATAGCATATTCCATTTTTGGTGCCCACATTTTGGGGTTTTTAATCTTCTTTTGATGACCGAAAATATACAAAAAGTGCAAATATTTTCCAACGTTAAAAAAATACGACGCTCTTCTAGAATTGTTTTTCCAGTCATTTCCCCTTGAAAAAAATATGTTCAAGCCCATGCATTCTTTGCTGTTTCGAATACTTTTCTTTTCCAAATATGCCTTGCAATACGCAAGACCCACAGTATTGTCACTTACTCGAAGGTACCCTCGATTAAGGATAGCTGGATTCTTAGTAAATCAAGTTAATTTTTGGGGGAAGGGGTTGGGGGCGTAATTTGCTATGGGGTAGGGGGGAAACTGCTCCGCCAGACCTCAGTTTGCCCCCCCCCCAGCCGACATTTGTTTCCTTTAAAAATCTTGTCAAAACTAAAATAAGCCTGCATAATTCAAGCATCAACAGAAACGGATCAGTTTTCTTTAGTATATAGGCCTATTTACTTTTATAGTACTATAAAGTATATTTATAATACTTTTATAGTACTATATGGTACTTTCATGGTACTGAACCGCTCATTTTTCAGTTTTTACTGTCATTTTCACTTGATTGGGGAAAAATGGCCCAACTTTGCAGCTCCCCAAGATTTTGACAAAATTACGCCACTGGAAGGGGTGCCAGTGCCTCACAAACTACATTTTTGGGTGGACATTTTCCAACTTCTCCTGAGAGGTCCTTCTGGTCAATTTGAAATGAAATATTTACCACCTAGCCTCCTTTCCTTGGAAGAATATATTTGGGCTAAGTGTGAAATATGGATGCCTAGGGGCTCATAGCTATCCACTTATTGCAGAAATATTCTTTTCGACATGGAATAAAATTGTATCCGTATGTTTACCAACACATAGATTGAAGGGTGGGCATTATCCCCCCGGAGCGGTATTTCTCCAATGGACCCTCCCCCTTTAAATATTGGACCTCAGGACAAGGGGGTATCCAGGATTTTTATCGGAGGGGGATTTTACAAAAAAAACGTTAAAGAACGCATGAAAAATTATTTTATATGCATTTTCATTACATTTTACGAGTTAGACAAATTTTTTTTTTTTTTGGGGGGGGGGGGTTAGACAATTATTTTTTTTCAGACTCGGTGCCCCCTCTAGATACATCCTTGCCCCAGGATCTATTTTTCTAGGTATTGTACGTTTTCTTGGAGGGTTTTCACTCTTGAGGCATTCTTATGGCGAAAGTTTGACTGTTGTGCAAAGATCGGGGGGGGGGGGGGGATTGGGGAGGCGGCTTCTGCCTTATAGTTAGGATAACCTAACTGTTTTTTTGCAATTATCGCAATAATTGCATTTTTGCAATTGACTATTTTGGTTTTCGGCACTGGGTTTCAAAGTTTACGTGTAGGACTATATAGTTTGGTGTATATTCTATGTTTCACGTTTCCATAGGTGTTTTTATTTACGATATTAAAAATTATCATTTATATTAGGAGGACGGGCTAAAACCCCTCTTAGCACCCCACTCTTTACATTAAATTTTCAACATATTTATATTGATACTAATCCTAAAGACACTAATTACCATACCAAGTATCTATGCTATCACTATATTAGAAGGAGGCAGTAGGTTGATGGTCCAGTTCCATAGGGCTTAAATTGCAGGCCTATTTGCCTGTTTAATCCGTCGTGTCTCAAACTTATATCTTCTGAAATAATTTTATGCTATTTTTCCTTGAGACTTGTAGAGTGAGGGAGAGGTCAATTTTAGAAGGAGGTGCACGGTGCAATCCTGTTCACGGTGCAGCTATTAAAGGGCTTAAGTCGCAAGTGTAAGATTTGCCTGTGGCTCGTTTTTATCTATCAAATAGCCTATTAGTTTTGACTTGATTTCCATTCTTCGAAATAGTCCCACTTTTTCCATAAAAACAGGTAGAATGAGGGAGAAAAAAAAATTCTAGAGGGGTAGTATGTTCATAGTGCAATTCCTAAAGGGCTTAAATCACAGATACGAAATTTTCTTGAAACTTGTTTTTATCGATAAAGTGTTGTATATAACTAAACTTTTATGCTCTGAAATAATAGATCACTATTCTATAATTTCTGGGTCTTATCAGCAATTAAAAAAAACAAGTTTTTTCAACTGAAAATAAGGAGCAACATTAAAACTTAGAATGAACAGAAATTATTACGTCTATAGGGGGAGTTGTCCCTTCTCAATACCTCGCTCTTCATGCTAAAGTACTTTATTATTTTTATTTAAAAAAAAAAACTTCTTATTGTTCTGATTAACCAACCCTTGAGTTTTAGGAGTCGTTCTTAAAGAATTGGTGCAAAAAGTCGAACTTTAGCGTAAAGAGTGAGGTATCCATAGCCCATGGACTTGACTGTCTGTCCGACATGCTCGCAAAATTATGTTGGGAAGAGTGTACAAATCGAGGGGTCGCCACATGGTGGACATCTTGGAACGCCACGTGGGTACTTATCGGTTAGCTGGAACACACGCGACAAGAACCGCATATAGAATCTTAAAGATCCTAATAAAAACAGGTTTTCTCTGCCTAGTGAGGTATTGCTCACTCCGAGAAAAATATTTAAACTTTAATTTTTGGGGGTTGAAGGGGCAAAAAAAAGGTAGGCCTACCTAGGTTTGTTGGTTTGGTTAGGTTATGTATTTAATTTATGTTATGCTCTACCCTTCCCTCCCCCCCTAATGTGCAAATGTATAACCCAAATTTGTTTCTAAAATTATATTTTCATCGTATTTTGTTTTATTTCATTAGTATTAGGCTAACCAAATTTCACTTTTCGCGTGGGTTCCAGGTAACCGATAAGTGCCGCCATGTGTGCTGCACTGTTCTGCTACGCTTGGTGCAATTCCAAAAACGCATGGCACACTCCTACCACGCTTGGATCGCCAGTACCTGGTGTCAGGGACGTACGCAGGGGGAGGGGCCTCCGGGCCCAGGCCCCCCCCCCCGAAACCTCACGATTTTTTTTTTCATTTTTCCATAATTTTCTGATTTTTATCACAGAATAATGGGTTTGAAGGATTTGCCCCCCCCCCCCGAAACAAATTGCCCCCCCCCCCGAAGCAAATTCCTGCGTACGTGCGTGCCTGATGTACATGAATTCTGAGTGAGAGTGACTCCCTCAAAAGAAAGAAGAAAATTGGTAAGTTGTATTGAAAACATGAGGTGTAATCACTTTCTGAAATCATGTGCAGTTGCGGAAGTGTGTGGCACACGTGGTATATTCATCATGTGGCGGAAACTTGGCACCCTCTTGATGGAATTACAATGAAATATTGTGATTATTTCGAGATTTTTGAAGTTATACCCTCGAAGACCCCTCCGGTACTTGTGTTTTATAGCCACCACACTCAAGATCTTGCATCGACAACAGGAGACAATAACCGGTTTTCATGGTCTTTATACTAGACAATATTAGCTTCGGCTCGGTGGGAAACTACGTAGTTATATTTTAATTGAATATTTAGTTGGTATTTCTGTTTGGTTAGTTTAGGTTACGTATTTAACATAATGCGGTCTGGGCGGCCTCCCTTCCATAATTCTTTGTTGTAGGTTTCATAATTTTGTTTCGAAAGAATCATATTTTGTTTTACTTCATTAGCATTAACCAAACTACACTTCTCGACAGAATTTGAGTGTGGTGGCTATAAGACAAAAGTACCCCTCCCTCCTCTACTCTTTATGGCCACGTGACTGTTATACACGTGTTTGTACTTCCGGTTCCCCATCGTATGTAGACTGTACGGGATTGCCAATTGAATATAACCTGGGACTAAATTCCGTATACACTTTTTCAACAGCCTATAGCTGCGATAAATAATCCATGAATGTTGAAACTTCTCTAATGAATGAACAAAAAGCATTCAAGCAATTTACAAAAAAAACTTCAGTATATTGGAGCAATAAATGCTACGTTTTGATTGGTTGATAAAGGATTTTTTTGCGTCCCGAATTAAAAGCTCCTGTGTTCAATTCAACCAATCATAAGAGAGGAATGGAGAAGGCGGGCCAATCCGAATTGTTTGTGACAACTTGGAAATCCTGGAGCTTTAAACAACTAGGTCCGTGTCTCGGAATTTGGGAAATCTCACGTCCAGTGTTCGTGTCAATTTGGTGGGACGATTGCAAAGAAGCGTTTCAAGAACTGCTTAATTAGCGCCGAGTTGGATTAGGTCTTTTTTTATCGGTAAGTTTCTAAGACTTTGATAATACCCCTGCGGCAAATTTGCTTTGGCACGTCGCAAGTCCGTGTCATAGGTACAAATTAAGTCACATATGGGAACGTGATATTTTGGAAAGGGTCAAGATGGGAAAAAAAGTTTTTATGATTATTCTCCAAGTTTAAAGCATCAAATAATGTTCAGGAGCACGAATTTTCAGTTTTGTTCAGTTTTGTTTGAAAGAGGTGTTCAGTTTGGTGTTCAGTTTTGAAAGAGGATGGAAGAAAGTGTTGCTGTGATGAAAGTGCTGGAAGTGATGAAACTAAAGGCCCTAAGTCCAGTACTTTGGCCACGTTTGCTTCAACACCCCGCATTTATGCACATAGCTTATATCTTTAAGTTGGCTGCTTTCAAAACTGAGCGGGCTGATTGCACATCAGGGTATTCAAATATAAATTGTAGTATTCAAAATCAAATGTGATGAAAGTGCTGGTGTCGTTTCTAAAATATTTAAATCAGAAGTTAAAAGGAGAAAAAAAAATCTAAATGAAAAGAATGTAAATTTTACCGGTACTTGTATAATCTACGCTCTACCTAATATTCTTCTAATATGTTTTTCTGACGCTCAATCCTAATGAAATATACCAAAGTATTATAAAAACATAATACTTTAGAAACAAATTTGGGCTATATATTTGCACATTAGGGGGGGGGGGGTTAATTACACCGGGTCGGCAATCCAAACTTTTTTGTTCAATTCAATATGTCAATTCATTACTAATAGTTTTTTTCTAACTTCACACTGTCCAATACTTTACCCCCCCCCTAATATGAAAATGTATTGCCCAAATTATTTATTTTCGATCCATTCTGTCACTTCACTTAGTCTTGTCTCGCGCTAAGCTGAAAGAAACTAACAAAAAAACCGGATATGCAATGCGTTAATGAATGAACAATTAGAACGGTAGGCCGTAGATCATACTAGTAACATTTTACTTATTAATATGAAAACGGCTTCTGTATAAGATTAAGATGTTTCATTTTATTATTATCCCCGTTGTTAAATTGTTAAAATAATGATTTTATACACAACTCTATTGTAATCACTCAGGCGAAACTGGATTTCACCCAAGGGGGGGCGAGGGGCCCGTGCCCCCTAGCATAGTCTAAAGTAGTGTAATTTTCTTAATTCACGCAAGTTTGCATTGATTAAACTTGCTCCTAACGCAAGTTTATCGGATCAACCTTTTTTGCGCCCCCCCTAATTTTTTTTATCGGATCCACCTATTTTGCGCCCCCCCCCCCTAAAAAAATATACTGGATCCGCCCCTGATTTCATCCGGTCAAAAATGGAGCTACCCCTTATGCGACGCGTCATGAGATAATAAAAATGTAGATATGTATTATTTAGAACTTTGTGGGGAACCATCAGGGGGAGGGGCGCATGTATCTTTCTTAAGTGTGCAAAATATTGCTACTCCTTGACAACGCCTACATCTCTTCTCCCTCATAAATGCCTCTGATTTTTTCAAAATCATGACTTCTTTTCTTCATTGCTCTACGAAGCCAGAATGACCCTTCACCAGGAAGACCGTGGTCTTTTTTAGAGCTACTCCTGGGCGCGACCACTTCATTTTTCATAGACAATTCATGTAAATTTAAATAACCGACGGGACTCCTACCCAACGCCATATCCAGGATTTCGTTCAGGAAGGGGAGGGGGCAAAAAGCTCTACAAAACGCGACACAAAATTGTCGTGGTAGTTTTTACGAGCTGGGCAAATTTTCGGGGCGAGGGAATGGGGTGAGACCGAGTACCTTTTTCCTGGATACGGCCGTGCTGCTGAACCATCTGTTCCTTCTCAGTTTGGGCTCAGGATCAGTTACGGCCTTGCGTATAGCTCCGTGGATTTTAAAAGATGAAAAGGGGTACTTATAAAGAATCCGGTAAACACGCGAGATAGACCGCTTCGAAATCTCAAAGATGCTTTATGAAAAACAAGTTTTCGCTGCCTTGTGAGGTATTGCTTACTCCGTGACAAAGATTTAAACGTTAGTTTGTTAGGGATGAAGGGACAAAAATGGTACCTAGGTTAGGTTACGTATTTAATATATGCTATGCTTTACCCCCCCCTCCCCTCCATCTAATGTGCAAATATATAGCCCAAATTTGTTTATAAACTATTTTATTTTCATCATATTTTGTTTTATTTCATTAGCATTCACGAAACTTCACTTCTCCGGTGTTCACCGGATTCTTAATAAGTACCGAAAAAAGTGATGCAAAACGGACACCGTTACATGAAAAGCAGTGAATATTCATGGCTTATGCTACGAATTAACATGGTCACGGTCAGTGGCGTTAATTCACGGACAATAGGGTAGGGGGGGGGAGAATGTATTTTTACAAAATCTAGGGAGGGTAGGTACTTGTCTGTTAAATGAAACACGCCCAAGAAGTTAAGCTAGGCTAATCGTAATGAAATATACCGAAACATGATGCTAATATAATGCTATGGAAACAAAATTATGGAAACTACAACAAAGAATTATGGAAAGCAGGCAGCGCAGAACGTATTATATTAAATACCTAACCCTGAACCACCTCTATACATTAAATATTTAATTAAAATATATATACATCGTAATTTTTCTCACTAAAAATAAGCAAATCATAACCGATTCCAGCGAGGCAAACCGGTTTTGTCAGATCTTACACAGTGTAATTCTTGAGTATGTTTCGCTTAACAGACAAGTCCCGGAGAGTATTTTTTATGTTTCAATGAAAATACAGAAACAAAATATTTTTCAAAATCAAGGGGGGGGGGGTAAAAAAGTGTCCCGTGCCCCAGAGGGGGTTTTAGGGGGGAGGCAGAGGGGGCACTAGTCCTGGGTGCATAAATTTTAGGGGTGTAAAATTTTAAATGGTACTTACGTGTGAAGTTAGGTTACCCCAAGAAGTGAAGTTAGGTTAATCCTAATTTGCCAAAATGTGATGAAAATATAATACTTTAGTTACAAAATTATGGAAACTACTTAATTAAAATATACCTGTATAGTAGTTCATCCCACTGTGACCAATATTAGTATTTCTGAATGCCGACAGAGAAACCGGCTCTACTCAGATCAAGTACAACAGTGTGGTCTCTATAACACGTAAGTACCTTTTAAACAAATAATCTAACATTAATAATCATTTTGTAGTTTTTGGAATTTTATTCTTATTATAGGCTAATCCTGACACACTAAGACACAAAAATATTTCCTTGTACTTTACACCAAACACTTACTCAATTTATTATACTTCATAATCCTTACCCTTTTCCATTCTGTTTCCACACGATTTATCACATCATAATCTTCCTTCTGTTTTTCTTTTCGTTTCCACGCGTAATAACAAAAATGCAATATTATGTACACTATTGTCCTACTCCCTTATGTCGGTAGTTTACACCAATCAAAGCCATTGCATAAAAAATAAAATAAATACTAGGCTACCTAAATAATATTCCAGTGTTCAGCTTTTGGAAATTTCGGCAGCTACAGCACCAGTGTTGCTACATAAACTTTTTTAAAAACTGAGCATACGCAATCTTTGAGAATTTTTCAGCCTTTTGTTTGGAAAAAAAAATTTCCTTAAAATCTTTACTTTACCCCAGATTTTCCTAAAAATCCTTACTTTACCCCAGATTTCCCTTTGTCCCTAGATTCAAAATAAGTGTCCCTAAAAGAAGTGATTTCTCCCTAAAATAGGGTAATCACCCTAGAAATGGAAGCCCTGGTTTTAATGGTGTGCTTTGTGTTTCAATACCATTTTTAGGGGTTTCGGACTATTTTTTTGTTATTATGGGATGTGTTCATATTTATTAGGTGGTTGCAGCTACTACTGCAACCACGATATGACCATATCTTATTATCGCTTTCCAATTCGCTTTGGTCCAATTCAAAAGTTCAGTCCAATATCTTATTAGGATCATAAGATGATCAGAAATTTCAAAATCCAAATACATGGTCATTAGACACAACCCTGCTGAACACCTGATTCCGAATCGAGTCAACTACTAACATCAATTCCTACCTAAACCACACAAATGTCAGTCTTGTACATAGCACTAATCACTTTATTAATATATGTATATAGTATCATGGTTGATCCAATAGGGGTAACCTAGTAAGAAACGAACCACGGCTCGTAGTAACCCAAAATTTAAAAACTTTATCGGAAAAAAAACTATCAACTGAGAAAAAATTGCCATTGAAGCCAGTCGAAGAATCGTAACTATGATTTCATTTAATCTTAAGGGTAAAGTGTTACTGCAAAAATATTTTTTTTTGGAATTTCCAAGGATAGCGTGAAAACTTTCTAAAATGGTGTCAGATCGAAACGAAATCTGCACCATTGGAATTGGCATTGTCAAAAATTACAGCCCCCCTCCCTACCTTGAGCAACAAGGAAAATCACTTTTTTTGCATGAATTGCACTCAAGACCGTATCCAGGATTTTTTTTGGGGGGGGGGGGGGGTCGTTTTACACAAGGATTTTTTTCGGGGGCAGGGGAGGGGATTACAAAAAAAAACTAAAAAAGGCATAAAAAATTTGTTTATATCCATTTGTGTTACGTTTTTACGACTCAGACAAAATTTTGGAGGGGGTCCAAACCCCCAAAACCCGCTCCCCCCTGGGTACGGCCTTGGTTGCACTGATATGTCCTCTTTTTTTTTATTATCATGTTCTATTTATTCACTGCTAGCGGAACACTGAAACAGCATAAAGCTGTGCAAGGGCTCATACCATACAAGGATAGGACTTTGACTAAAACGTTTCCATCCACCAAGTCTAATGTCTACAACTCAGAACTAAAGGGTCTGATTACTCCATTACTTTTCAATCATTAGGCTGCGAGTGAAAATTTGATTGACACATTCTATCCACTTCCTAGAATCCCACATTCTCTTAAGAGAAGAACGGTCACCATTCTAAACATCTCTTTGTCTAAAAAGTATAACCATTCTATGTAATTTACTTCTTACAGGAATCAAGATCATACCTTGTAGTTACCACACTCAAGGTCGTATCCAGGATTTTTTTCGGGGGGAGGGGGTATTTTACACAAGAATTTTTATCTGGGGGGGGGGTACAAAAAAACTAAAAAAGCGCATACAAAATTTGTTTATATCCATTTTTGTTAAGTTTTTACGAGTCAAATTTTTTTTTTGTGGGGGGGGGAGGGGGGTTCAAACCCCTCTAATCCCCCTCTGGGTACGGTCTTGACCCCACTCACTCATATCACCTTTCTTATAAAGGCATTTAACTAAAGTTTTATTAAAATTACAAGGTACTTCTTTTGTTCAAAAATCGTGTTCCCTGTGTGGTTCAATAATTTATAAAAATTTGTCAATTTTAATAAACTCGTCTTTTATTTTTTTAAGACTCCTCTAGCACAATAAAGTAAAAAAAAAGTAGTTACAAATATATCTTCCAATATTAGAGACATTTCTCTCTTAAAAACACGACTTTTATTATCATTCATAAGAGTATGACAGTAGTTAATTCAGAAGACCTTAGATGACACTTAGTCAAAGCGATATTTATAACCCACCTTTTAAAAGTTCCTTCGAACGATTCATCCAAATTGCAGAGGCGAAAATTGATGCCCTTCTGTTATGTTGTATTGATAGCAGGTTTTGTTATTCAGAGGTGGTTCAACCCACTTTTAAGAATCCCTGCTCTTTAGACAATTACATTATCCTATCTGTATGCAAGGATGAGAGGATCTAACCCCAAGATTGGTCTTTAAGACTCCTCAAAAAATGTTGACCAAAAGTGCACCAACTTGTGGTTAGACTCAAGGGCGTATCAAGGATTTTTGTTCTGGGGGGTTACTTTTATTGGGGGGGGAATAATAAAAACGCATCACAATTTTGTTTATATGCATTTTTGTTACGTTTTTACGAGTCTGGCAAAATTTGGGGGGTAAATTACCGCCGGGTAAATTCTATTGTTTCTTCCTTTTATTGACCTCTTATTTAGTGACTTTATAGAAATTGAAGAATGGGTGCTCCGTATGTGATTAATTGGAACAACCCCCTATAAAATATAAATATGAAAGTTGTATAATGCACGTTTTGAGGTCACCCTGTTTTGACCTTTGAAGAAACTTGACCCATTCTTACACTGGAAATATTTCCAGACGTCGTTCTCTCAAAGGCAAACTTGTGTAGGTCTGTTGCCATGTATATCAGACCAAGTTTAGCTCGGCCCTCTCCTGGATTCCATGGACGTTGGGGGAGCCTAAAAGGTTTGGAAAAGACTTTCTTCATCCTATTGACCTCTTGTTTCATATGCAATTCAAGAATAGGCTGCTCTGAACACGATTAATTGGAATCACTCCTTGTAAAATATGAAATGGAAAGTTGTATAATGCACGTTTTGAGGTCACCCTGTTTTGACCTATGAAGAAACTTGACCCATTCTTGCCCTGGAAATATTTCCAGATGTCGTCCATTTAAAGGTGAACCTGTGTAGGCCTGTTGCCATGTGTATCGGACCAAGTTTACCTCCCTCCTCTCCTGGATTCCATTGACGTTGGGGGAGCCTAAAATGTTTGAAAAAGACTAATGCCCATCCCTCCTCCATACTTGTTTGTATAAAAAGTGTGCTAAAAATTACAGAAAACTTGTTATTTTGATATTGCTTGTTCTGATTTTTACAAAATAAATCTAAAAAATGCTATCAATTTACTACTTTTAAATGTATGTTTGAATAATTGTGGTGGCTTTGATGCCGTTAATTTTGTTGTTGTTTACATAATCTTGAAATTCCTTGCCCTCCATCCTTCTAAAAAATGTTGGTTTTCAGCCCCCCTCCTCAGACCTAATTTATAGGAAAGCCCATGTGTCAGTATACATGAAAAATGGAACAAAACAAGGTTTCTATGACCACTAGTCTCAATTAAATAATTTTGCAGCAATGTCAATATATTCCGAACGCGTTATTAGAAATGAATTGCTAAGATTAGGCAATTCCTTGCAGTGACAAATTGATAAACAGGCCAAATCTAGGTTTCACGGCCACCACTGCCATCTAAGTGGTCTTCCAGTGATGTCAATGTATTGTGAATGCGTCAATAGAAATGAATTGCAAAGATTAGGCAATTCCTTGCACTGGCAAATTGGAAAACAGGCCAAATCTATGGGCCTCCAGTGCCATCTAAGTTGTCTTCTAGTGATGTCAATATAATGTGAATGCGTCGTTAGAAAGGAATTGCCAAAATTAGGCAATTCCCGGCAAATTGGTAAGCGGGCCAAATCTATGGGCCTCCAGTGCCATCTAAGTTATCTTCTAGTGATGTCAATATAATGTGAATGCGTCATTAGAAAGGAATTGCCAAAATTAGGCAATTCCTTGCACTGGCAAATTGGTAAGCGGGCCAAATCTATGGGCCTCCAGTGCCATCTAAGTTATCTTCTAGTGATGTCAATATAATGTGAATGCGTCATTAGAAAGGAATTGCCAAAATTAGGCAATTCCTTGCACTGGCAAATTGGTAAGCGGGCCAAATCGAGGTTTTCCGGACACTAGTGCCATAAAAATTATCTTCCAATGACGTCAATATATCCTGCAAACGTTGTTTTAAGCTTTTGGTCAATATAGCTGTACGAAAGCAAGTTGTAATTTAGCTCATTAAGCAATTTGGTAAAAGAGTTATCCATAAACAGTGGGGGATCCCGGGGAGGGGCAAGGGGGGCATCCCCCCTAACATAGTCTAAAAGTAGTGTAATTTACTTAATTAACGCAAGTTTGTGTTAATTAAACTTGCTCCCATTGCAAGTTTATCGGATCAACCTATTTTGCCTCCCCCCCCCCCTTAAAAAAATTCTTGATCCGCTGCTGTCCATATATAACGTTTATAGTATTTTGCATATTTATCTCTAATTAATACGGACACCCAGGCATGCTCACTTTCAGAAATCCTGTACACCCGGTGGCACATGCTAAGCGGGGCCGAACTGAGCGGCCCCAGCTTCTTTTGGCTTCTTAGAAATTATTAATCCATTTAATTTTTGTATTCTACATTTTTCTTTCTTCTTCTTTTGTCTGTAAGTTAGTAAGTAACTTTTCTGTGACTAAGTGACATGTATGTCTACCCCCTTTTTACCGGCCAAGAAGCCTATGGGGGATTAGTATAGTATATATCTTAGAATCCAGCTATGCCAATTTAGTAAAAGATATGTTAACAAATAAAAAGTGATCAGGCCTGGATCAAATAAATACGGGGCCGGATTAGGGTTGGTGATCTCCCTCCAGTTGACGCCACTGCAGCGCAGTCATATGAAGATTGTCGACTTTGGTTTCCGTTTCAGCAATGCGTAACTTGTCCTTGAAAACTAAACTCAATGGAAATAAAACATTATTTTAAATGTATGTATTCTAACTTGATTTGGGATAGTAATTTGGTCATTTAAGACCACTCTAACTGATCCTTGAATAAACATGATCCTAAGACATGCAACACGTCTGTATTTTTGAGATGAGGGTTAGAGGATGTTTGAGCCCCAGAGCCCTGAAATTTGTACGATTATGATCTCACCGAGGCATATTAACATGTCCACGTTTTAACTAAAACATATCTATGAAACATATTATTTAAACCGGCTACGTATATAATTTGATAACCTTCCCCCTTCGGGCGGATCATGTCGCACCTGGAAGCATAATTTCTGGATCTTTCAATCGTTTTTATTAAAATGAACATTTTGGAATAGGGAAGTCTAATGGAGATACGGGGATGCCCGGTGGTATAAAGGAAATTGAAACAGTAGTCTGCTACCGTCTTAAAAGTCTCAATTCTTTAAAAGAGCACAATAGCCAGACTTTATTTGTAAAGACCGAATGTCCGGGCCCATTGTTTTCGAGGGCCTTCGGCCCTTGCAAGCTTAAGTTGGGGGACGCCCCGAGCTGCTGAATATAGCGAGCAGAAGAAGTTGATCCCAGTCTACATTTGTGGGGGCTAAAGTGTGAATAAAGAGAAAAATATTGTACAGCAAATGCTATAGCCTATTTTTGACAAACCAAAAGAGTACTTAATGTCTAAAAGTTTGATAACAAATTTAAAATAAAATTTTATTTTAAATAAATTTAATATATTTAACAATTTAAAAAAATATATGATATTTTGAAAAAGTATCACATGACTGATTTCAACTTTCCACGGGCTGGTTGAATTGTACAGTGCAGTCAAATACATTACTTTTTTTCTCACCGTTTTATTTTGTTTATTTTTATGTATATGTTTAATTCGGTAGGTAAACTATTCATTATTTGTTTTTTCCCGTAATTCTTTGCCAGTGTATTCCTACTATGATCACTTGCTGTTAATAAGAAAATCTGGGCGCATTCCAGGTTTAGCAAAAAGTTCATAATAATTAACAAAAATTAAGTTTTCCAGGTGAAATTTAACGATTGAAATTTAAATTAAATTTGGATTTTTTTTTTTTTTTTTTTTTTTTTTTTTTTAATACTAGAATCTTTAGTGTATCAAATTCTGCATAGCCGTCATCAAATTGGGAAAAATAGAGGTAAATGACAAAGGATTCTCTCATGTTTTATTCAGTATTCATTAAATTCTGCATATTTTAGTAATTATTATAGTGTGTATGAAGGCGTTAATCAATAAACCATTCCTGATTTCCAGTTAATTCGCTTTAAACTCAAAGTAAATACCAATTGAATTCTAATTTCCACCGGGAATGTACTCTTAACTTTTTATTCTTTTCTTATTTTTGTCAAAAGGCACCTTATCCAAATTCTTACCCCCTTGCATTTTCCACCCAGTGAACTACACTTTCCATCTATCAGGAAGTAATAAATCTTAAAACTTGACACCCTACCACGACAAATTCTCTTGTCTTAATATGAATGTAAAAAATGAAAGAAAAAAAAACCTAGTGACAAATGCTCATTAATTATTAAATTATGTTTAAATAGTAATTATTAATTACTCATTAAATTATGTATATTTTAATAATTATTACAGTGCGTATGAAGGTGTTAATAAATACACCGTTCCTTATTCGCAGTTAGTCACATTAAACTCTTAGTAAATACTTTAACTTTTTATTAATTTCCTATTTTTGACAAAATACACCTTATCCAAATTCTTACCCCCTTGCATTTCCCACCCGGTGAACTACATGGTCCATCAAACAGGGGGTAATAAATCTTTAAACTTGACACCCTACCACGACAAATTCCCTTGTCTTAATAAGAATGTAAAAATCCAGAAAAAAAGAAACAATGGCAAATGCCTAGGTCTATACGAGCCAGGATTGTGTTATTTTCTACTTGTTTGGGTGGATATCAATTACAAGATTAATAATTCCCAAGGTGTGGAGGGGAGTTATGGGCGATTAAAAAGTCGTTTGGAAAGTCGTAGAATGTATTTGATAGTTTTTCTTCTAATTGGTTGCAACTGTGTATAATCGTCATTCGTATGTGATTCACGTTATGAATATTTTTGTCGTTACGAGTCTAATATAACTGCTCGTGTTTTATTGGAATTTTTTCTTCGAAATTTTAGTTCCCATTAATGGGAACTAAAAAGACACCTGCTATTTGTCGCCAAGCCTTTTATTCCATTCTCAGATTTTTCACATAATTGTAAGTTCAGGCCAAGGCTGTATCCAAGGGAGAGAAGGAATACGGGGTTTGAACCCCCTCCGAAATTGTGTCCGACTTTTAAAAACGTAACAAAAAAGTAAAAAAAAATGATAATTTTAAAGTTTTTTTTATGTACCCCGGTCATGAAAAAAAATCGGTACTTATATATTATACCAAACACAATCGAGAAGTTTGCTGAACGCAAGATTTGAGGAAACCGGTTTCATAGCCACAAAGACAAATGACAGGTGACAGAATGCATTAAACTTGTATAATTTGGGCTATATTTTTGCACATTAGGGGGCGGGGGTAAGGTTAGGTTACCTTAATTCCACCCCCCCCCCTAATGTTCAAATATATAGCTCAAATTGTATTATTAGGCTATATAAACTAGTGTTATATTTTCATAATGTTTTGGTATATTTCATTACGATTAACCTAACTTCACTTCTTGAGTGTGTTTGGTATAATACATAAGTACCCAAAAATCATGGATACGACCTAGGTGCAGACACGCCAATGGTAAGCCTGCAATGGTAAGGTTAAATAAAGAAAGCTGGCTATTCTTCGGCTCAGTTTTTATGTCTGCTACATGAATGCAAACTGCTTCAGTTTTGAAGAAGCCGAGAGGGTGCCCAGAGAAAAACAGAAAATGTCCCCCCCCAATGATATTGAAAAGAGTACTCTCCCCCCTCTCCCCTCCAACACTTTTGTAAATTGCCATCACTGTTTGGTGCCGTGGATTTTGGCACATAACAACCTGTTCATACCTTATTTTGATCTCAAAATGCTTCTACGTTTCAATTTTTCATTTGTGTTACATCTCCTTTTGTCACGATTAGAAATAGTAAGCATTTCGAACTTCCTACATTAAAACTGTGCGTATATCACTTTGAAGTCCAGATTAAAACCTTCCTTGCTCAAACAACTGTTCATCAACAACAATAGAAGAACCCAAAATCTATTTATCTGGTTTCCTCCCCTCCTTTCAAATTTAAAATGAGTTCCATACCGCCTTTGGAAATACTATAGCCAAACTTTAGCCCCAACCCCAACAATTTTTTTTCGGTTCGATAAGGCATCTAAATAAAAGAATAAGGGTTCTTTAAATTAAATTGAAAAAAGTTTTTTTTTCAAATTTCAACTGAAAATAAAGAAATTTACTGCCTTAGGCGGGCTTGTTTATTCAACGCAACAAAACGGTGTTTGACTGCCACTCGTTTTGTCGCCCGTGGTATAGTTCTCCTGCCACTGTGCCCCGCACGAAGACTTTGCGCAACTTGTAGCACATTCCCGCCACATATAGTTAGTGGCACCAGATCTGCATGATTAATTTTTGAAGCTACCACTCTTCTATTTGAGCGCTCTTTTTATAGAGAGCTGTCCCACGCTTCTCTTTTTAGGCATGAATATTCATGTTTCAAAATACAGTTTTCATGCGATAATTTTGACTGGGCCTGTGAATATTCTTCGGCCTTGTTGAATTTCAAATTACGCTGGCCAAGACCTTTTCCAGGGGGGGTAATAATTTCTAACTCGTAAAAATGTAACAAAAATGAATATAAACCAATGTTTGATGCGTTTTTAAAGGTTTTTGGATCCCCCGAAAACAATTCTTTTGTACCCCCCCCCCCGGAAAAAAAATCCTGGATAAGTCCCTGACGCTGGCGTATTTGCCAGCGTAAAACTTGGCAACAATTTTGAATTCTAACAATCCTGAAAAAGATGGACTCAGGACTCATCGAAATTAGTTTGTGAACTGTATTATGAAGCATGACTAGCCATAGCTAAGGCAAGTTCATATGTAATTTTGCTTATAACTTGACAGAACATGTATGAAGTAAGATCAAATGCTTTCATCTGACTTCAATATATTAATTCAGAAATAATGTAACAACAGGGAAATTGGAAAGTTACCTGCAGAGGAATGACAAAACCCCTTCAAAAAACCGTAAAACACCAATTAAGATAACTTAAAAACTTATATATATAAAACTTATATATATATAAGTAAAGTTCTCACTCCCTGAAATAAGTTCCTTCGTTTGTGTCTGGTCTTTGCAGATATTAAATAAAAAAAAAAGTTTTTTTAACTGAAAGTAAGGAACGACGTTAAACTTAAAACGAACAGAAATTATTCCGTATATGAAAGGGGCTGTCCCCTCCTCAACGTCTCGCTCTTTACGCTAAAGTTTTTTATTGTTTAAAAAATAAGAGTTTTAAGAAAGTCAAGCTTTAGCGTAAAGAGCGAGGCGTTGAGGAGGGGACAGTTCCTTTCATATAAAAAATAGTTTCTGTTCGTTTTAAGTTTTAACGTCGTTCCTTACTTTCAGTTAAAAAAACCTGTTTTTTTTAATTTTTGAACTTTTGTTATTTAATGCAGGTTTTAATTTTGGCTCCCAGTACTTGAATAATTAAAACAAATTTGCATATTAATTTTAGTTTTATTTGGTTAAATGTCTTTCTCGAAACTTGTTTTATTTTAATTACGAACGTTTTTATTAGTAATAAATATACGTAACTTACGAATTAACTTACGTAACGAACTTCTATATTCATATATTTTGAATACGTATATTAGGGGGCTCGCCCCCTAGTCAATACCTCGCTATTTAACCTAAAGTTTGAATTTTGGTCTAATTCTTTAAAAATGACCCCTTAAATCACAAAGGCCGTTATTTAGAATAAATAGCTCTTATGAAAGTACTAAAAAATCTTTGGCTTAAAGAGCGAGGTATTGATTAGGGGGTGAACCCAATCATACACGTAATATTTTCTGTTCGTTTTAAGTTTTGACGTTACTCCTTATTTTCAGTTAGAAAACTTGTTTTTTTTATATTTAATTTCTGATCTTTTTTTTAAATACTGATGGGAAATCCGGCGCCCCCTTCATAGCAATGTCCCTTCCCCCATAAGAACTTCCTTCATGGAAAGATCTTCCCAAATAACCCCCGACCCCCCCCCCTACTACCAGAAAAAATACTATATGTTAACATTGGGTAAAGTTCATAACTTTCAGCCCTCCCCCCTGGGACTTCTGGGGATTAAATCATCCTAAAGCACATAGTTATCATATTTTCAACCATGATGAACAAAATGGCTATCTCAAAATTTTGATCAGGTGACTTTGGGAAAAAATGTACTTGGGAGGGGGCCTAGTTGCCCTCCATTTTTTTTGGTCACTTAAAAAGGGCATTAGAACTTATAATTTCCGTTCCAATGAGTCCTCTTACGATATTCTAGGACTACTGGGTCGATACGATCACCCCTGGGGAAAAAAACAACAAACACGCATCCGTGATCTTTCTTCTGGCAAAAAATGCAAAATTCCACATTCCTGTAGATACGAGCTTGAAACCTCTACAGTAGGGTTCTCTGATACGCTGAATATGATGGTGCGATTTTTATTAAGGTTCTATAACTTTTAGGGGGTCTTTCCCCCTTTTTTCGAAAATCAGCCAAATTTTCTCAGGCGCGCAAATTTTGATGGGTAGGACTAAAATTGATAAAAGTTATATATTTGAATTCAGCATTGAAATCTGATTCTTTTGATGTATTTATTGGTATCAAAAACCCGTTTTCTAGAGTTTCGGTTACCATTGAGTCGGGTCGCTCCTTACTTACTATTTTTTACTGGACAGTTTTATATTCTTACTTACTGGACAGCTTACTTACGTACTGGACAGTTTTATATTCATCCTATTTTTTTTTATTTCATTAGAATTAATGAATTTATATCACGCTTGCTCATAATCTATAAACCTGAGGACCAAAGGTGTTTGAAAAATCAGGCACTTCTCAATTATTAGCTTAAGAGTGAAAATTTGGTCTTTTTTGAGTGAAAAGAAAAATTGGGATTTTTCTTTGAAAACGCAATAAAATTCGTCATTAAGGGCCGAGGTTCACTCTTTGCAACATGTGTGTGTTGCAAGTAGTACTTTCTTGGATTTAAGATTCAACTATGTGTCAGGATATTCTTGGAAGAATATATATAGAAAAAAAGGCATATCTGCTGCGAGAATTTTACCACGAACTGTTTGATATTACCAAAAAAGGTTTCTGTAGATGAAAAATAGAGAGCAGAATTGGAACTTAAAACCAAGAAATTTTTTTTGCTTCTTGGCCAATGGAATATGTACCCATTAAATTAGCGCAAATAAACTGACTGCATTCATTTTCCTATATTTGTAGAATTCTGAAACTAACGCTTTACTGAACACACAAAACCCGTACAAAAATGTGATTTTCCTGCTTTTCAAAATAGGTGGGGGCAAAACATGCATGCAGGTTTTCTGACGATGGTGATTTCTTTGCACTACTATTAATTTCGATTTGACGTCATGTTTGAGGGGTTTTAGGTTGTTTCGGGATTCTCAGAAACTTGTATTGTGATTACAAATTAACATACCGTTGAATGTGAATTAAAATTGTAATCTTCTAATCGGTGTCAATTGGGATTTTTCTTTGAAAACGCGATAAAATTCGTCATTAAGGGCCGAGGTTCGCTCTTTGCAACATGTGTGTTGCAAGTAGTACTTTCTTGGATTTAAGATTCAACTATGTGTCAGGATATTCTTGGAAGAATATATACATAAAAAAAGGCATATCTGCTGCGAGAATTTTGCCCCCCCCCCCAAAGCCTCAAAATTCTCCCGGTTTTCACCGTTAATCACGTGTATATATTCCACATAGCTTGACTGTTATTTATGTTTCTCAAAAAAAAATCTTTGGAAAAACGTTAGAATTTTGTCATTACGGGCCGAGGTTCGCTCTTGCATCCATGATATTGCTTTGATGTGTGTGTCGTAAGTAGTACTTTCTCGAATTTAGGAGTTCATTATGTATTAGAAAATTCTTTGAAGAATTTGCATAATAATACATATTTGCAGTGAGAATTCCTTTCTTTCCCTCCAAGGCCTCGAAACTCTTAGAGTTCTTCCCTTTCTTCACTTGTTTATTTCATAAAGTTTGCCTGTTATTTGTGTCTCTCCAAATTTATCCCCTCTTAAGTAAATCTCATCGTCCGTGCCTGGTAGAAAACGATCAACCTGTTTTTTTTTTTTATGGCCTACGGGAATTAGAATGCAAGAATTCAATAGATATTTGGGCAAAACACTTGAATTGTGTTATTTGTCCAGTTGGTCAAAATATCCAATGCCGCAGGATTTTTTTCGGTTTTGGGACAAAGATAAAGAAACATATTTTTTTTTGTGATGCGGATAAAAAGCGCCCAGAAATTCGAAAAATTAGGTCTTTCCAGTAGAGGGGGTGGGTCCTGAGCTCCTGCTGGCTCTCCCGCTCTAGAACCTTGTACCCCCTCTGTAACTTTTGGGTTCAGAGGCAAGGGCTAATCCAGGATTTTTGTTTGGGTTGGAAGGAGGGTATTGTTTCGTTTTCTACAAAAAAAACTTTTAAAAACGTATCAAAAATTTGTTTATTTGCAAGTTTGTTATACTTTTACGAGTCAGACAAAATTTGGGTGGTCAAACCCTGAACCTCCCCCCTGGACGCGAGCTTGTCTATAGTTCTAAACATCGGTCCCAGTCCTTATAAAAATTTGATATAGTGAAGCCAAAGTGCACACTTTCAAAATATATGAAGTTTCAGGGGTGCAAAAAAAAATGAATAAGAATAATAATGATTAAGGGTAGAAAAGCCCAACCCAACTAACTTGAAAAGTCTTTATCTCCACCTGTGTTTAACCTACTGTCATTATTTCCTGTCACAATCCACAAATTAGATCGATTAGCTTGTCACGCTCTACCCGCTACTTTTGTCGGGGGTCGCAAGGGGTACAATGCTCAATTAGGCTTCACACCTACAGGTGCAAGCCATAAAATTAACCCCATGTGGATTAAACGCATGCCGACATACCCCAAAAACATTTTGGTTGAAAGTATTGTACACCTTAAAAGTTGACTAAAAGCCTAGGGTTTCAAAGTATTTGTGTAATTTCAAAGTTTTCAAACATTTATGTGTTTGTCTATAAGAATAGGACTTCTCGTAGGGGGTCTTCTGTCTGGGTGTGTGTGTTCTAAACGATAAATGATGAAAAATATTTGTGGCCAGGAAATATTGGTTGGATCCTTATATATATATATATATATATATATATATATATATATATATATATATATATATATATATATATATATATATATATATATATATATATATATATATATATATATATATATATATATATATATATATATATATATATATATATATATATATATATATATATATATATATATATATATATATATATATATATATATATATATATATATATATATATATATATATATATATATATAAGTAGAAAGGCCTCATGAGCTCCCACGAGTACCACGTGGTTTATGGTTTTCTCAGTGAGAATGAAAAAACAGGAATTTTCTCACTTGAAAAAACATGAATTTTTTCACTTTTATGGATGTTTCCTTGGATAGTTATGTGTGTTGGTCAATTTATTTGATGTTTTTCATGGATGTCAACAGCAATTCATGTCTGTTTTATGGTTTTTGTCAGTGAGAATGAAAAAAAAGGAACTTTCTCACATTTATGGATGTCAACAAAAATTTATGTCTGTTTTATGGTTTTTGTCAGTGAGAATGAAAAAACAGGAACTTTCTCACATTTATGGATGTTAACAGCAATTTATGTCTGTTTTATGGTTTTTGTCAGTGAGAATGGAAAAACAGGAACTTTCTCACATTTTGTGGATGTCAACAGCAATTTATGTCTGTTGTATGGTTTTGTCAGTGAGAATGAAAAAACAGGAACTTTCTCATATTTATGGATGTCAACAGCAATTTATGTCTGTTTTATGGTTTTTTTGAGTGAGAATGAAAAAACAGGAACTTTCTCACATTTATGGATGTCAACAGCAATTTATGTTCCTGTTTTATGTCTTTAGGCGAACCTAACCTGAAAACTTGATTTACATAATCGGCGGGGAAATTATTGATTCACGAAGGGGAATTAAGAAACAAACATGGCTTCTTTGATCTTTAGGCTAACCTAACCTGAGAAATCGACTTACATAATCGCTAGGGGAATATATTGATTCACGAAGGGGGAATTAAGGAACATTATGGCTTTCTTTAATCTTAGATCTGAGGGATAAACGGTCTTTAGGTCAGAGAGAAAAATTTATATTCTATTTTTAAATATGGCTTCATTGATCTTTACTGTCAGGAGTTAGAAATGACATCCCTTGTTATCTTGGAATTATGCGGGTGGCTAAAGAGATAGAAATTCTATTTTTAAATACGGCTTCACTGAGCTTTAAGACGGAGAGATAAATTGATATTCTAACGAAACCTTAATAGTGATGCTATGAACATTTATGAGATGAAGAGATTAACGTAGGAAAGGGTTTCCTAGATATTTGAAATGTGAAAGCACAGAGATGCCAAAAACAAATGGAACACGCTGAGATTAGTTTTAGGGGATTATTTGGGTGAAATGGTCGTAGGCATTTTAGGGAATTATTTCGGTGACACAGTTAGCGACATTTTAAAAGATGATATTACAAAAGGTTTTTGAAGAGGTTTTGAGTGTAGTCGTTATAGTAAACAATTTCAATTTGAACAGTGTCGTGAGGTCCTCTACCCTAACCCCAAAGGGCCCCGATTGCCCTACCCCGATCCAAATGGATCCGATCCCCAAAACCCAATTCCCAAGGAACCCCCCGGTCCCCAAAGGTTCCCCCGGCGCCCCCCCCCCCCCCCCAGACCCCCAAAGGCCCTCCCCGGGTCCCCAAAGAGTCCCCTCCATATTTTTAAATACTTTTTTTTAAGGTTTTATTATATCTTTTCAGAACAAGTTATTTTCTTAATGACCATCCTAGACCCATTTTACAAGTTGAAATGGGCAAAACCGTTTTAGACATTTTAGTGAATTATTTCGGCAAAACAGTTAGAGACATTTTAAAAGATGATTTTAGAAGATGTTTTAAAAGAGGATTTGAGGATGAAACTCTGTGGTCGTTATAATAAACAAGTTCCATTTGAACAGTGTCGTGAGGTCCCCTACCCCGATCCCAACGGCCCCCGGTACCCCTAATGCACATCGAGCCCCCAAAGACCACCGGAACCCCATCCACTATACTTTACAGCTTTTTGAGTGTCCCAACACCAAGAAATACTTTTCAAAGACCATTTCAGAGCAAGTTACATTCTTAATGTCCCTCCTAAACCCATTTTCCAACTTGAAGTGCTTATCTTTTTCACCAACAAATATACTTTAAACACTTTGTATACCTTACCACCAAGAAATACTTTTCAAAGACTAATTCAGAGCAAGTTAATTTCTTAATGTCCCTCCTAAGCCCATTTTGCAACTTGAAGTACGTATATTTTTCCCCCACTACTATACTTTAGAGCTTTTTCAGTTTCCCAACAACAAGAAATACTTTTCAAATACCATTTCAGAGCACGTTACATTCTGAATGTCGCTCATAAACCCATTTTGGAAATTGAAGTACTTATCTTTTTCACACACAACTATACTTTACTGCTTTTTGGATACCTTAACACCAAGAAATACTTTTCAAAGACCATTTCAGAGCAAGTTACTTTCTGAATGTCCCTATTAAACCCATTTTCCAACTTGAAGTACTTATCTTTTTCACTCACAGCTATACTTTACAGCTATTTGGATACCTCAACATCAACAAATACCTTTCAAAGACCAGTTAAAAGCACGTTACTTTGTTAATGTACATCCTAAACCCATTTTCAAACTTGAAGTACTTATTTTTATCACTCACAAATATATTTTACAGTTTTTTGGATACCTCACCACCAAGAAATACCTTTCCAAGACCATTTTAGATCAGTTTTCTGTGTTAATGTTCCTCCTAAGCCCATTTTGCAACTTCAAGTACTTATCTTTTTAACACATATACATACTATACAGATTTTTGGATACCTCAACCACAAAGAATTCATTTCAAAATGCATTTCAGAGCATGTTACTTTCTGAATGTCCCTCCTCAGCCCATTTTCCAACTTGAAAGTACCTATATTTTTCATCCACAACTATACTTTAATTGAGCACATATGATTTACAGTTAGTTGTAGTCCGACTGTTGTCCCCAACAGCAGCATGTATCAATTTAAAAAACCCTTCAGATTGTTTCTGTGTGGTCCGTCGATGTCGGGGAAAACAACGATTTTAGCTAAAATAATTCAAAATTAAGATAAAATGTTTTTGGAAAAACCGAAAAAAATCTACTATTGCTATAGTCTCTTGCAAGAGTCCTATGATAAAATAAAAGATATTGCCACATCCATACCAATACAATTCATACGGGGACTTGATGTTTTCAATAGTATTGAATCGAACTCGTGGTTGATTATTGATGATTTCAGCTGAATCCATTGAACAGTTCTCACAGGAAATGCTGCAATTGTTCAC
>NC_142813.1:41498713-41638369 GCF_049724085.1 Artemia sp. Qi Xiang Cuo | reverse complement strand
ATAGCCTGCCTGCAGAAGAAGAAGAATTGGACCAACTCAATTTTGCGACTAAGTTTCTGGATCAACAAAACGAATCATTTCAACAGCAGCAACTTTATAAGAAATTTAAAATAAATCTTCTTGTGAAATTTTATCGCATTTAATCAGCAGGTGTACCGAACCAATCCTGCTCAATTCATCCTCAGGGCTATACTGTGGTGTTTCTCCTCCCAATAGTATAGTGCAGACGGTTTGATATCATTCTATATCCCTTCTTGTTTTAGTTTAAAGCTTTTTCCAATAGGCAATGATTAGAAGTCCTCCAAAAAAAAGTCCCCCCAGATCCCACCTCAAATGCCAATGAAAGTGATACCCATCTTGGCTGGTAAAGCACACTATCTCAAAGTTCAAATGATAGCTCCAATTCTGAGAATAGGACAATGATAAGTGTAGGGGCTAATGTCACCATAAATGATGATAATGGGTTTCAAGAGGTCCTTTCCAGAAGCTCTAAAAAAAGGACAAAAATCTCCCCAATAAAAAGCACTTCCCCACTACCTGCCCAGGATCCTCCCTCCAATAATTTACCTTCAAATTACTCCTACTACCCCCTTTGAAATAAAAAAGATTACTGCAATAAGGGTTGCAATTTTCAAATCGATAAAATCAATGTTCTCTGTTAATATTAACCATGATGGATCTCTGCTAATAGCTGTCCAAGATCAGAAATCAGCAGACGCAATAATTAACCTAAAATCCCTTCTGAATACCCCAATTAATGCATCTAAATGGAACCCAAAACAATTACATATTAATACCCATTATGACAATGATAATGAAAAAGCTAAGCTATTTGCAACTCTTTTTGTTAATAAGCTAACATCAAATAATCAAAGTAAAATGTCCCCAATTCCTATGAACCCAAGTTACCAACCACGCCCAGGATCCGAGTATATAAGTAGTCCATTTTCAATCCAGGAAATAAATAATGCAATACATCATATTAGGACCAAAACCAGCGGCAGCTATGACAATATACACCCTACATGGATAAAGAATCTCCTCCCTTCATGCAAACAAGAACTGCTAAATTGTTTTAATCATGCTTGGGCATCTTCTAAGTTTCCCAATATATGGAAGTGTTTGTCCCTACTATCAATCCTAAAGAAAAATAAACCCAAAGAGAACCCTGAGTCCTATAGGCCCATAATGATTACTCCTGTGATGGGGAAAATAATGGAGGAAATGATCTATCACAGACTCCTCTGGTTTGTTGAAAAAAACAATATGATCCCTCACACCCAAACTGGATTCAGAAAACACCACTCCTCAACAGATGCTTTCATTTTGCTAACAAATGCAATAAATGAATCATTCTCAAAAAATAATGTCCTAGTTGCAGCTTTCCTAGATTTTGAAGGGGCATATGACAATGTGAACCACCAAATACTTTTAAACAAACTTGCAAACCCTGGAGTACCCCCCAAGCTAGTATCCTTTATAAAATCCTTCATAGAAGTGCGAAGTTACATTGTTTGTGTTGGTTCAGCCTCTTCACCCCAAAAGACAACAACCAAAGGCCTACCTCAGGGAGCAGTCCTCAGTTGCCTCCTGTTTACCCTATATCTCTGGGACATGAACCTAGCCCACACGAATCTACAATATGCTGACGATCTGGTGCTATGGTCATCTGGCAACACCTTTGAGATAGCACAGTCAAATCTGCAAAAGCCACTTTTCCACTTCGAAAAATTCTCTCTACATTCAGATTTGCCCATTGCACCTACCAAGTCAAAAATAATCAAATTTCACCGGAAGCGAAACCACGTTAATTCAAAAATAACTCTAAATAAAACAACTATTCCAAAATATAATCATATTAATTACCTAGGTCTCATGCTTGACCAAAAACTTAATTTCCACCTCCACATTTCAAACACAATAAAAAAATGCTATAGAAAAACAAATATACTAAAAAGACTTCTTTCCACACCCGGTGGCTGTCAAGATATAACCTTATTCCAGTTTTACAAATCACAAATAAGACCCCGCATTGACTATGGGCTCATTGTCTATGGAGCATGTGCAAAGACCCAGATGCAAAAAAATTAAAGAGCACAAAATGTTAAAATATATCTCATATTTGGTCTTATGAAACCCACAAGCATCCACTTTCTGCTTATGGAAAGGAAATTAACGACAATAAGATTAAGATATAGCTTTCTCTTGACAAAACATCGTACAAAAATTGAATCAAATAGCTCACACACCCTACATAATTGGTTAAGAAATCCAGCCATGTATAGAGGCATTGCAGATGATTATGCCAACATTCAGAAGAAGTTCTACGTACCAGCAGAGTCTGTTGCACCCACTTTCCCCCAGTCCTCTCCATGGACTTGGTCAAATCCCATAATAAATACTGATTTATCAAAGTGGACTAAAGATTTAACCCCCATCGCTTTTGTCCAGAATTAATTTGCTGAACTTAATACAATTACCTATAAAAATCACTTCCAAATATTTGTTGATGGGGCAAAAATGAATGAGAAGGTAGCAAGTGGTGCTTTCCTTCCTCACCTGAAAATTGCAATGGGCGAGAGATTATATAATAATTTATCTATAATGTCTGCTGAGTTAAATGCCATAATCATGGCATTAGAACACATTAAGGAAAACCAACCTTTGATTGCAAATTCTAATAGTATTATTGTATATTCCGACTCTTTATCCAGCCTTGAGTTGCTGGCCTCAGCTCCTCAGCATAAGTTGGACATTGACACTTATCATTGTCTTAGTATTATAGATAATCCTGCTTGAAACGGCATAAGAGCGTATTTAATGTATTGTATGTGTCATTTTGTCGTGAGCAGTAATCATCAGGTTGATGATATGGCAAAAAATAGTGTGTACACTTGCAAGCCAAAAGGGAGACCAATCCCGATTAGAGATATTTACCGTTTGAGGCTCTTATATATTAATTTTATTAAGATTAATCCTATACTTTCCCCCTTTCCCAATAAATATCTTTCTAAAATTTATCATAGAATTCGTTCTGGAACAAATGGACTAAATTTCCTTGCATTCTCATATAAGTTTTCTAATTCAAGTGGTTCAATTCCCCTGTCCCCTCTTTGCAGGCATTGTAATATGAATAATGAAACAATTGACCATAGCATATTTGAATGTAATATGCTGACGTCTGCACAATATAGCTTGCTTTGCAAACTGTTAAAATGCTTCAAACACCACAAAATATCACTATCAGCCAAGAGCCTAGCCAACTATACCTACACACAGAGCATAGAAATCGACATCTATCAACTCATAATTGAAATCCTAGAGTCGAAAGGTCTACTGAAAGATATCTGAAAATATTTAATAATCATGAGGCAATGGAGCCAGTAGCTCTGTAGTCTACAGAGTGACGCAAAAGGGTAAGGGCTAAATAGTATCACTGAAAAAAAGCCTACCCTCTGTCAAATAGAAGAGAGAAGAGAGTTTGCTTGAAAGATGCAAATGCCAGATAACAGCAACCTTATAAGAAAATCGAAATATATTTTCTTGTGATTATTATCTCTTCTAATCAGCAGTTGTACTAAACCAATTCTGCTCAAGTCATCCTCAGGGCTATACTGTGGTGTTTATCCTCCCCATAGTATAGTGCAGACGGTGTGATATCATCTATTTTCCCTTCTTGTTTTAGTTTTGTGTTTAAAGCTTTTTCCAATAGGCAATGATTAGATGTCCTCCAAAAAAAAAGTCCCCCAGATCCCAAATCAAATTCCAGTGAAAGTGTCATAGTGAAAGATACCCATCCTGGCTGGTCAAGCACCCTATCTCAAAGTTCTAATGATAGCTCCAATTCGGAGAATATGACAATGATAAGTGTAGGGGCTAATGTAACCATAATCGATGATAATGGGTTTCAAGAGGTCCTCTCTAGAAGTTCTAAAAAAAGGACAAAAATCTCCCCAATTAAAAGCATTTCCGTTCTCCCTGCCCAAGATCCTCCCTCCAAAAACTTAGGAATTTACCTTAAAATTACTCCCACTACCCCCTTTGAAATAAAAATGATCACTGCAATAAGAGTTGCAATTTTTAAATTGCTAAAATCAATGTTCTCTCTTAACATTAACCGTGATGGATCTCTGCTAATAGCTGTAGAAGATCAGAAATCAGCAGATACAATTATTAACCTTAAATCCCTTCTGAATACCCCAATTATTGCATCTAATTGGAACCCAAAACAATCACCAACAAAAATAGTAGTTTATAATGTTCCCCCAGAGATATCTACTCAGGAGTTAAAAGAAGGCCTTTCAGATAGAGCTGGAAACACAATCCCAGTTGAGGATGTTACCCAACTTGGAAAACCCAACTCTAATGGCCTAAAAACTAGTAGATCCTTCTTATTCACACTGAAGGATAAAATTGATATCCCAGAAAAATTATTCCTATTTGGGCAAATCAAACCACACAAGGAATACAAACCTAAGCCTATTCAGTGTCAGAAGTGTTTCAAATTGGGACACACAAACAAATGCAATGAAATTCTCCAAGAGTGTAGTAATTGTAAATCTTTCCATCCTAAAGAGCTGACAACTTGCAACAACACTCAGCCTACATGCATCAATTGCAAAGGCCCACATGAATCTACAAATAAATCATTATGCCCTGCATACAAGAAAAGAGCTCTAAAACTCCAAATATCAACAGAGAAGGCCATCCCATACCCCTTTGCAGCAATGGAAGCAAATGCTGCCCAACAATACCAAATAAAGCCTGTAATGAAACCCACCAAAACCCCCAAGTCAAATGCCCCCAATGCATCAAGCACCCCAAATAAAACACCACCTTCTAAGCCCCCTAGCTCAAATCCCTATCAGAAGGAATCACCAAGCCAACAAGCCTCCCTGTCCGGTGAGATGAGGCCAGCCTGGCCCTCCCTCCCAAGAAGAAACAAACCAGAAAAACTACCAGGAATCAATCCCTTAACCAACAAACAGGATGCACTACCAAAAATGCAATCCCCAAATATATGCTTATTCATTCTAAACTGTAATGCAGTTCAGGCCATGAACATACATCAACTAAATAAAACAAAAATTATTGCAGAATTGGCAAAAATATACATCCCAGATGATATGCTCATTCAAGCAAAAAAAGATATTGCTTTACTCTTAACAAAGCTGAACATTGATACACAGTCATATGAAGAATAAATCAAAAACACAACATTTATCAATACTCTAATGGAATGTAAGATCACTCACAGAAAATAAGCTAAATGAACTAATATCATTTATTAATAATAATTCAATTAATATTGCTTGCCTCCAGGAAACTCATTTAACCCAAAATCAACAAATTAAGTCTCTGGGATATACTATCCTGAGAAAGGATACATCTTCAGAGAGAAAAGGAGGTGGTGTAGCTTTATTAGTTAATAATAATATAAAATTTTGTGGCATCAATTTTCCAGATTTTGAAAATGATGTTGATGTAATTGGTATAAGTGTTTGGCTGAATAATTTAAAAACCTACATAATAAGCTTTTATAACCCTAATGGCCAAACTACAGATGCCAAACTAGGAGGGACGAACATTTCCATATATTGGGGAACTTAGAAGATGCCCAAGCGTGATTATAACAATTTAGCAGTTCTTGTTTGTATGAAGGGGTGAGATTCTTTATCCATGTAGGGTGTATATTGTCATAGCTGCCGCTGGTTTTGGTCCTAATATGATGTATTGCATTATTTATTTCCTGGATTGAAAATGGACTACTTATATACTCGGATCCTGGGCGTGGTTGGTAACTTGGGTTCATAGGAATTGGGGACAGTTTGCTTTGATTATTTGATGTTAGCTTATTAACAAAAAGAGTTGCAAATAGCTTAGCTTTTTCATTATCATTGTCATAATGGGTATTAATATGTAATTGTTTTTAATGCCCAAGCGTGATTATAACAATTTAGCAGTTCTTGTTTGTATGAAGGGGTGAGATTCTTTATCCATGTAGGGTGTATATTGTCATAGCTGCCGCTGGTTTTGGTCCTAATATGATGTATTGCATTATTCATTTCCTGGGTTGAAAATGGACTAGTTATATTCTCGGATCCTGGGCGTGGTTGGTAACTTGGGTTCATAGGAATTGGGGACATTTTGCTTCGATTATTTGATGTTAGCTTATTAACAAAAAGAGTTGCAAATAGCTTAGCTTTTTCATTATCATTGTCATAATGGGTATTATTATGTATAAGCTCATACTGGAGTGGGTTGGGGGAAATCTTTTTCCCACAGATGTGGCTTATGACTTTATGTATGATTGGCTCATGTGTCTCTCTGGAGAGATTATTTCAAAATTATTCCAGTAATTATGTTTAGCATCTATTATAGTCCTTTTTAGATTAGATTCTGCTTGTAATTTTTTAAAATTTGTAGTAGGTGATGGTTTTTTTATGAATTCTGTCCTAGCTGCCTTTTTTATTCTCCATTTATTTTGGCACTCATTTGTCCACCAGGCTTTAGGAATGTGTTTAGGGTAGGTTTTCTTAGGTGTTGTTCTGGGGATAACATGATTAGCTGTATTTATTAGTAAAGATGTCAATACTTCAGCATGTGTGTCAACTATTGTGTTTGAAATGTATGAATTTTGGGTGAAACTTGTGATTTCATCATTTAGCTTATTTTGGAACATAGACCAATTTGCTTTAGTGTTTATATATTTGGAGGTATGTGGTAGAGTTTCAGCAGGTTCATTTAGGGAGCAAACTACAGGAAAGTGGTCATTACATAGACTATCAATTTTATTTATATAAATTTTATTCAAAATATTTAATGACACAATTTGTAGGTCAATTGTGGCGAATCTGTCACTTTTGGCGTTGAAATAAGTATTCAGGTTTGGAGGGGAAGCAACAGCTAATTCATTATTATTTGAGGTCATATACTCAATCAATTTACCAGCGTTATTTGCTGGTTTATTTCCCCGCAAAAGGCTGTGTGCATTGAAATCTCCACAAATAATGATATTTTTTAACATATTATAATTATTTATATGATTAAAGAAATCTATGGCATCTGTAGTTCGGCCATTAGGGTTATAAAATCTTATTATGTAGGTTTTTATATTATTAAGCCAAACGCTGATACCAATTGAATCCACATCATTAGCAAAATCTGGAAAATTGATACCACAGAATTTTATATTATTTTTAACTAATAGAGCTACACCACCTCCTTTTCCCTCTGATGATCTATTCTCTCTCAGGATAGTATATCCCAGAGACTTAATTTGTTGATTTTGGGTTAAATGAGTTTCCTCATTTAGCTTCAAAAGTTCATTTAGCTTATTTTCTGTGAGTGATCTTATGTTCCACTGGAGTATTGACATGTGTTGTGTTGTTGATTTATTTTTCATGTGACTGTGTATCAATGTTCAGCTTTGTTAAAAGTAAAGCAAGAACTTTTTTTGCTTGAATGAGCATATCATCGGGGATGTAGATTTTTGCCAATTCTGCAATGATTTTTGTTTTCTGTAGTTGATGTATGTTCATGGCCTGAACTGCATTACTGTTTAGAATGAATAAGCACGTATTTGGGGATTGCATGTTTGGTTGTGCATCCTGTTTGTCAGTCAAGGAAATAATTCCTGGTAGTGTTTCTGGTTTGTTTCTTCTTGGGAGGGGGGGCCAGGCTGACCTCATCTCACCAGACAAGGAGGCTTGTTGACTTGGTGATTCCTTCTGATAGGGATGTGAGCTAGGGGGCTTAGAAGATGGTGTTTTATACGGGGTACTGGATGCATTGGGGGTGTTTGACTTGGGGTTTTTGGTTGGTTTCATTACGGGCTTTATTTGGTATTGTTGGGCAGCATTTGCTTCCATTGCTTCAAAGGGGTATGGGTTGTTTTTCTCAATTACTATTTGGAGTGTTAGAGCTCTTTTTTACCTACAGGGCACAGTGAATTATTTCTAGAATTAACTGAGCGTGTGCAGTCGATACATGTAGGTTGAGTGTTGTTGCAACCTGCCAATTCACTGGAATGGAAGGCTTTACAATCACTACACCATAGGAAAGTTTCCTTTCATTTGTGTGCTGTGTGTCCCATTTTGTGACCCTAATGATACTGTATTGGCTTCGGTCTGTATTCCCTGTGTGTTTTGATTTGCCCAAATAGGAATAACTTTTCCGGGTTACTAATTTTTTCCTTCAGTGTGAATAAGAAGTATCTACTAGTTTTTACGCCATTAGAGTTAGGTTTGCCAAGTTGGGTAACATCTTCAACTGGGATTGAGTTGCCAGCCCTATCTGAGAGCCCTTCTTTTAACTCCTGAATGGATATCTCTGGGGGAATATTATAAACTACTATTTTTGTTGGTGATTGTTTTGGGTTCCATTTAGATGCATTAATTGGGTTATTCAGAAGGGATTTTAGGTTGATTATTCTGTCTGCTGATTTCTGATCTTGGACAGCTATTAACAGAGATCCATCACAGTTAATATTAAGAGAGAACATTGATTTTATCAATTTGAAAATTGCAACTCTTATTGCAGTAATCTTTTTTATTTCAAAGGGGGTAGTAGGAGTAATTTTAAGGTAAATTCCTAAGCTTTTGGAGGGAGGATCTTGGACAGGGAGAGGGGAAATGCTTTTGATTGGGGAGATTTTTTTTCTTTTTTAAAGCTTCTAGAAAGGACCTCTTGAAACCCATTATCACCATTTGTGGTGACACTAGCCCCTACACTTATCATTGCCCTATTCTCAGAATTGGAGCTATCATTTGAACTTTGAGATAGTGTGCTTTACCAGCCAAGATGGGTATCACTTTCACTGGCATTTGAGGTGGGATCTGGGGGGACTTTTTTTTGGAGGACTTCTAATCATTGCCTATTGGAAAAAGCTTTAAACTAAAACAAGAAGGGATATAGAATGATATCAAACCGTCTGCACTATACTATGGGGAGGAGAAACACCACAGTATAGCCCTGAGGATGAATTGAGCAGGATTGGTTCGGTACACCTGCTGATTAAATGCGATAAAATTTCACAAGAAGATTTATTTTAAATTTCTTATAAAGTTGCTGCTGTTGAAATGATTCGTTTTGTTGATCCAGAAACTTAGTCGCAAAATTGAGTTGGTCCAATTCTTCTTCTTCTGCAGGCGGGCTATTCAGTCAATACTATTCAGCCCTTTTCGTTTTGCTTCACTCTGTGGGCTAAACAGAGCTACTGGCTTGGTTGCCTGTTATTTATTAGATATCCTCAGATATCTTTCAGTAAATCTTTTGACTCAAGGAGTTCGAATTTAAAACGATAGATATCAACTTATGTGCTCTGTGTGCAGGTATAGTCTGTTATGCTCTTGGCTGATACTGAGATTTTGTGGTGATTGAATCACTTGAACATTTTACAATGCTATACTGTAAATGCTATAGCTCGATTATTGAAACGTCATCATATTATAGTTAAATAGGCAATTGTCAATCTTTTTATTATTCATAGTAAATTAACTGAACAGAGTGTACACGGGAACTGAAAGATTTGAACTCGGGACCTGATAAGAGAATTCCAGAAAATTTAGCCCGTTTGGTACAGAACGAATTCTATGATAAATTTTAGAAAAATCCATCTTGAGATAGGAAGAGAGTCTGGGATTATTATAATTAAACCTAGTATCTGATAGTCTCCATCGATAAAGATTTGTAAGGGGTATTTTCCTACATCGTTTATTTGCTCTAGACCTATATAGCAGTTCTACAACAGATGCCTGGTATGTAACTATTCGACCAGAGTTTATATAACAATTATTTATTAACTTTAGCAAAAATAAAGTTTAACTGTACTCACTAATACTAATAACATTATCATATCCTATATCCAACTGATAATGATGGGCTGAATACAGCACCTAAAGGCTTGACACGTAGACAGAAAAAACAATAATATTATGTTAAGTGCGTTTTTTTGGGACAGGTGTTATAAAGCCTTGTTTCCAACAACTTGGGAATTTACCAAATTTTGTGATGTGGTTGAAAATATTTGACAAAGTATCAGCAATTTTGTCTGAAAAGGCTTTAATTAAGTCAACTGGGATGTCCAAAGGACAAGTACTTGATTTTCTTAGCTTTAGGATTGTATTTATAACATCAGAGGGAGAAATAAAGGTGAAGGAGGTATTGGGAGGAAAAGTTGGACTTGAGCCAGTAAAAGGGGGGAAACTTTGAACTATGGAAGCAAGGTACAAGTTCAAATCGTTGGCAGTCTTATTAGGGGGTTCAGATGAAAATTAACTTCAGAAGGACTTTTTCCGCATATGTCTAGTTTTTCTGTACCATTGCTTGGGCTTGTTAGAATATAGATCTTTGACTTTACTGTTATAACAATCAGAAGCTGCTTTTCTTAATTTTTTTCTTTAGGAACTTCCTTAGACTATTAGCAAAGTGAATAAATTATTTCAAGAGAAGTGAATGATTATGATTACCTTTATGAAGAAATGTCATCTGAATTTTTTGCTATTGAGCTAGATCTAAATCTTTTGAAAGTGTTAGGTTTTGCCCTATATAGGCCACCAAGTTTGGCTGCTAAAAAATTTGTAGAAAAGTTTGAGAACTTAGCTTGTGGTGACCCAAAGAAAATGTAAATTAATGATGTTGGGTGACTTTAATATTGATATTAGTAATGTACATAGGGATGTGAATTAATGCTTTTGAATAATGTTGCCACTGACTTTGTAACAATTCGTATGTCCATGGGTTTGCTTCCAACATGCCAGATCCCAACAAGAATCTCAGAGTCATCAGCATTGTTAATTGACAATATGTTTTACAAATTTCGAGACACTGGGTTGTAACATTATAGTTGAAGACACTTCTGACCATTTTATGGTCTGGTGCAACCTTCAAACAGCCCCCCTAAACCCTCTTCTTTGAGGTCAAGAAGACTGGATGCTGCTCCAATTGATAAACTGAAAAGCTTACTGTCCCAATTCAACCGGTCTCCCTGCTTAGAATGTGATGATGTGGACAAAGCTACTGAGTACTTTGTCAGCCAGTTCAAAGTAGTACTCAAAATAGTAGTTTGAAATAGTAATCAGGCCAAATTTCGGCAGTACAGAAATTGTCTGACAAAGCTACTGCAACAAGCAAAGCAGTCATACTATCTTCATGAATTTTAAAATGCTGAAGAGTCCCAAAAAAGACTTGGTTGATTATTAATGAATGCCTTGGGAAAAAGAAAATGAAAAACCTTCCAGAAGAGATATTATCACCAAAAGACAAGAATATTGTTAAAGGAAAGCAAAATGTTCTTAGTGTCCTAAACGACTACTACTACTACTACTACTACTACTATTACTACTAACAACTCACCACATCACCAAGCCGCCTGAGGCCAACACAGCTACACATGCTCCTCCTCCATCCCAATATATTCAAAGCCTCCCTTTTTAAACCCTAGACGGATAATGCCTGATGTTACAGAATTTTTGGTTCATGTTATCAACTTATGTTTTTCAAGTGGATGTTTCCCAACTTCCTTAAAATCTGCACATGTTTTAGCCCTGAATAAGGGTGATGATGTGAAAGATCCAACAAACTACAGGCCAATCTCAATCCTATCTCCATTTGCAAAAGTAATTGAACAATGTCTTTACAGCCACATAGTGAAGTTTTTTGATAAGAGGTGATCTTTTAATGACCTTCAATTTGGGTTTAGGAAGGGTCATAGCTCTGAACATGCAATTCTGACACTCACACAGTTTTCACACAACACTTTGCATAAAAAAAAAATTCTGGCTACTGTCTTTATAGATATAAAAAAAGCATTTGATAATATTTGTCATGCAATTTTGCTTTGTAAACTGGAAAATTATTGTATACACGGACCTGCAAATTCTCTGATTAAATCATATTTAACTGGGCACAGTCAGTTTGTGGATGGTGGAAATGCTACCACTTCACTACTTGGTATCACTGGTCAAGTTGGCATTCCTCAAGGGTCCATACTTGGACCTCTACTCTTTCCTATTTATGTTAATGACATCAACAGGGCACTGGAAAATCTCAGGCTAAATTTGCTGACAATACAGCTTGCATAGTGTGCAGTGCTGATGAAATGTCATTTAACAAGAATATGCTGGCAGCTTTTGAGAGGATAGAAACTTGGTTTAGTGCAAATAAATTATCTGTTAATATGTCAAAAACCAAGTTCATGATTTTCTTTTGTACTGACCAGTCATTACCTGAACTTAGTAGACTACCCATTGATGAATCTAGTTATTTAGAGCGTGTATCTACTATGAGATATTTAGGTGTGCTAGTTGATCAGAATATGAGTTGGAAGGAATGTTGGAATATTGCGGCATTTGAAATTTATTCTACCTTTTCATGCAATGAGATTGGTATATTTCACCCTAGTCCATACCTTGCTCTTTATGCTAAAGTTTTATTTAGTACTTTCAAAAGAGCTATCTGTTCTAATTAAATGGCCTTTGTGATTCAAACAAAATTTGAACTTTATCATAAAGAGCAAGGGGGTGAACCCCCTCAAATACATAATAATTTCTGTTTGTTTTAAGTTTTAATGTTGCTCCTTACTTTCAGTTGAAAACTTGTTTTTTTTTTTTTTATTCACAGAACAGGGCAACAGGGCTGCAAGGAGAAAATAAAACTAGTGACTTGAACCAACTTTCATTCCATATAGCAGCATCAATTCAAGTCCACATTTAAGCTACAGCTTGAAAAGAGGAATTGCACCCTCCACATTTAACTGAGTTAGAAAACACCCTTCATCTGCATTCAGGACAGAATAGCCTAATCTTTGTCTAACCATTTTGTAAATAAAAAGGTTAATAAACAAATTATAGTCTAGTATGTCACAAGGTGTTAACAGGTAGAATGCTAGACAAAGACTGGTTTTCATAGTTGTCTTAAGTACTAATGTGGCACCATAAAAACAAGTTTTAGCCATGGTACAAAGTGGTTGCACTTGTATCCAGAATGTAGTTATGTCTGACATATAACTAATCATACAAATTAGGACATCAGATGAGGGAATAAATTTATGGACAAAATTTTGTCCACTGTCCTAACATTCCCTTGCAAAAAAAAAAATCCCAAGGCTTAGGAAATGAACCAAATTAAGTAGTTTTAAGCAGGAAAATAATAATAACAAATGGGCTGATATACTCAATATACTTAAGTAAAATATAAAGTAGGATAATACCAATAACATATAAAGCCTATAGGCCACTCATTATACTTTTAATAGATTGTTGCTGATAGTTGTGCAAAACTACATTTCTATTCTAACTATAATAACAGCTAAAAAGTAATAAAATTTTATTTCTTATTCAGCCTCATTTGCACCATATGAATGTAGGACATTATTAATAAACTAGCTTTCCCAAAAATTGGATGACTCTTTGCAAAAACATAGGTACCATACTAAGTCTTGTTTTGATGCATAAACTGAGCTTGTGATTTGGTTTAAGGATTATAACTAGTGGCATTGATAATACAGTAAAATTGGAAGTACTACACAAAAAAGCTTTCAAATACTGCTTGTATACATATTTCTCCACATCACTGCCTGATCAGGTTTTTTTTAGTTGTAAGTTATTTTTCCTTTTTTTGTTTGTTTATTTTTTGTTTTTCTCTCTTTTGTCAATCCATGTTTTTTAGTATTGTAAAGAGTGAGTAAAAATTAAACAATAGTAACAGTAAAGATAGCTTGAGTCTATATTTCTATGTCTCAGACATAACAACATTCTGGATACAAGTGCAAACACTTTTTAACATGGCTAGGCCTAAAACATTGTCTAAAACTTTGTTTTGGACAATAGCTGGACAAATTAAAGCAGAATCTAATTTCTACTTTGCTGCACCACTTTTATGTTTGCCTCATTCAGTTCTTTCAAAAATAATATGCATTTTTCATTCTGACATGTATCACTCTTGATTCAACCTGCATAGCCAGAAGTTAAATTAATGCTGACAAAATTAAGAAATAGAAAAACACATGGAAAATATATAGGCCTAATTCAGGTTATACACATGTATATTAGAGGGTTGGGGTAAAAAATAGTGGAAGTAACTTCAAAATGTGTCAACTAGGCCTAGGGTAGAACACCCAGTAGTCGGACACTTTAATCACTTTGAAAACTTTTTGACATTTAAACTACTCTAATTACTGTATTATATCACATAGAAACTTAATTTTTGTACCATTAAAATCCCTTTCTTCAAGGATTTGTGAACAAGTAGGTTATTAATTCAAATAGTTTCGCTTGTACAGCGCCGCCTATTTTTGAATTTACTAAAAAGTGACAAATCTGATAAAAGTCGGGACATAGGAACGGCTCATTGTAAATAGTTATGACGCAATATTGCTTATTTCCGTCCAGCGATCTGCCTATTGTCGGCCAGTAGCAACGAAACTGGTTTTCGCACAGCTGTTGCTATACGCTGCAATCTCGGCCGAGGTAATTTCAAAATAGCTTCTGGTTGTAAAATCACCATTTCGCAAATGAAACATTAAATTTTTAAACGTTTCTTACAAATTTGTTATTTAATAAATTTTATTTTCCGAGAAGATGATTATTCAGATTGGATTATTGAGGAACGGTATTATCCGTGTTATTCACTGAGGGCAGGTGGAGATCAAGGATTCTTTTGGTGGGGGGGGGGGGCAAAATAGGTTGATCGAATAAAAAAATTTAGAAGTGTAAAATAGATTGATCTGATAAACTTGCATCAGGAGTAATTTTAATTAACGAAAAATTATTTTTAATTAACAGCCTAAATCAGGTTGGGTTTTGGTAAAATTTACGGAGATCGCATCCCCCCCCCCAACCAAGTGAGTCTTGGGACGCCCCTGTGTACAGGGTAGATTGATATATTATTCAATAATAAATATTTTTCAGAAGTATCAAAACCACTTACAAGAACTAAATTCTGATTCTACAAAAAAAATATATCAAAGAAACAAGAAATGTATTGAAGATTCTCAAAAACTTTAATATATACCCCTCCCCGTTTTATAGCTAGTTTTGACCAAGATAATGTTTGGTGCCAACAATTCCTTAAAGCAATATTCCTATCACTCTGTTGTGTCAACTTTTAATTTGCTACTTCCAAAATAGACAAATGCTGTCAACTGCTTGAACCCGCTTAGTTAATTACAAAATCTTGAATGAAATTTTAGTCAATGTAGTTGAGAATCTAAAAAAAAACCATCTTTCTTGTGTCGTCTCTTTGTGCGTGTTGTCTCGGACAAAACTTGGTTTTAAATCAGTTTGAGAAGAAAAAGGAGCACGGAGTGTTTATAATTTCTAACGTTGAATTGATAGTGCTGTTCTAAAATCTAAGTAATCCGCCATAAGTGACGTTTGATTGAACCTAACGAAATATAACAAAATAACATTAAAATATGCTTTTTACGGTTTTGCAAACCAGTTAGTTAGGCAAAGGCAATTTTACGGAAAATATATTCTGCTTAAATTCGGGATAGCCAAGTAAATTTACAACTTCTAATGCTTAAACAATTAATAGCCCTGTATGAAGGCTAATTCGGAGATAATTTTTTTTTTTTTAAGAAAATGTGGTATAATTTATTTCTTCCTAAGAACTATCCCTAAATACAATCTTCTTACCATAAAAAATGCACAACTCCCTCCCCCTCCTGATGATACAAAATTTAGCTACAGACTATGTAAAAGGTCGAGGAAAAAAGGATTCAAACGAAAGTAACCCCAAAAATATTATCCATAAGAAAATTTACAATACAGCTTAAATTAAAAATTTGGGAATTAGGCTCATATTGTTTTCTTGTCAAGGTTTAAATATTTTTGGAGTTATGTATCACAAACAGTTGGTTAAGAAGGCCAAATAATGTTAGTGCGAAGTAAAAGAATTAGCCTAGTAAATTTTATGATTTGTAGCCAACAGCTATCATGTCCAGGCGATGGGCTGATATAAAAATGAGACTGCGATAAGTATTATATTTGGAATATGGATGGTCACAGGGTTGGTGGGAAGGTATAGGGTTGATCGGTTACTATATATTAATTATGAGGTATCCAAAAGAAAGAAAAGCATAGTAGAAACAAACAATGAAAAAAATGTATCTTGGAGGGGCTATTTTCCGCACGGGGGTGGGTATTTTCCAAAGGTATTTTTCGCGGGGGATATTTTCCGCGGGGGTACATCCCGTGGGGAGTATTTTCGGCAGAGGAGCATTTTCTGCGGGGTAATTTTTTGTGTGTGTGGCGGGGGGGGGGGAGATTTTCCGTTTTTTTCTGTGGGAGGATTTTTTTACGGGGGGGGGGGGTAAACACCTAAGTCCTTAGAATCAGCACGAAAAACCAATAATGTGTAAATTGTCATCAAAACTCCCTTTTTAGTTTAAGTTTGAATTTATTTTTTTAATTTAGTTCATGTTTGTCTTAAGTTTTAATTTTACCCCTTACTTATAGGTTGAACTTTGTCTATTTAATTTACCTATCTAGAAACGGCAAACAATATTTGTTTTTGTTTTTAAATATTGTAATGAATTTCTGAGATTAATGACTTAATAAAAAATTGCTACTTGTATTTACAGTTCACATGTGTTCACTATTTTTCTTTTTTTTTTTTAAACAATTTTGAAGTTTTTGCCGCAATATCAGCAAAAAGTGTTTTCAGCTATGGGTTCCAATCCCGTGCTTTGGCTCTGAAACCTACTCTGTTAAAGGCTTGATTTACTATGCCGATCCAAGCCCTACTTGAGCCTGAAACCGAAGCTAAAACCAATTTTGGCTCCCAAATTTTCGCAACGAAATTCTATTTTGTTTTTTCCCGAAAAATCCCCGAATCTTGAAGACTTGTCCCCGAAAACTCCATGAATTTTTAAGACTTGTCCCCGAATTTTAATTTTCGAGAGTGGAAGCCCTGTACAGTATACCCGCATGATGCGTAAACACCAAAATTTGTTTACCTACATTGTTGTTACATTTTTACAAGTCAGACAAACATTTCGTTTTTGGGAGGGTGGGGGGAAGGGGGTTCAACTCCCCCCTCCCCTGGGTACAGCTTTGCCCAAGGAAACAAATTTGCTATTGTACAAGTAAACCAGTACCGAGACACCTGTCGAATAGGCTATGTGAAAGAGACCGCCAGAGAAAAAAAACTGCACAGCTGTGGTTTATCATGGAGTTACACTATTTAACCGCGTTTGTTTTGGTGTTTAAGGGGGGGGGAAGGTACCTAGGTTAGGTTACGTATTTAAACTTTTTTATTTCTAAAAAAATAAAGTTGTGTGCCAGATTCAAACTTTATGCGTAAAGAGCGAGGCATTGAGGAGGGGACAGCCCCTTTCATATACAGAATAATTTCTGTTCGTTTTAAATTTTAATGATGGTCCTTACTCTTAGGTTTTATTTTTTTTAATCTCGTGTCTGAACATCTTCAATTTAATGCAACTTTGAGTTTGACCCACTGTATAACGATAGTTAAAAAAAAATTCCCACATTAAGTTTCATTTTATGGCTAAATTGCTTTCTCAAAATTCGTACCCGATGTAGCTTACTAATTAACTTACGTAACGAACTTCTATATTCGTATACTTTATTACGTATATTAGGGAGTTTGCCCCCTAGTCGATACCTTGCTCTTTACGCTAAAATTTGAACAAAGGCCTGTTAATTAAAATATATAGATCTTTTGAAACTATTAGAAAAATACTCTAGTGAAAAGGGCAGGGTATTGACTTGGGGGCAAACCCCCTCATATACGTAATAATTTCTGTCTGTTTTAGTTTTAATGTTGTTCCTTACTTTAAGTTGAACAAACTTTTGTTTTTATTAAATTTCTGATCGTTTTTTAAATAATGCTGTGAAATCCGGGGCTCCCTTCATAGAAATGTCCCTTCCCCAAAGGAAACATCCTCCATGGAACGATCCTCCCCTGCAACCCCCTCCTCCCACCTCCCACCCCTCAAAAAAGAATCCCTCCTGAAACGTCTTTATACTTACTAATAAACTAAACAAAGTTTGAACAATGGGCAAAGTTAATAACTTCCAGTCCATCCCTTGAGAATTAGGGGGGATTAAGTCATCCTCAAATATATATTTATTAGATTTTCGACTATGCTGAACCTCAACATTTTGATTGAGTTAATTTGCGGAAAAAATTAGCGTTTGAGGAGGCCAAGTTCCCCCCCAATTTTTGTGGTCACTTAAAAAGGGAACTAGAGCTTTTAATATTCGGTCGATTGAGCCCTCTCACGGTATTATAGTACTACCGGATTGATACAATCACCCCTGGGGAAAAAAAAAAAAAGAAAAAAGTTAAACACACATCCGTGATATTTATTCTGATCAAAAATACAAAATTTCACACTTTTGCAGATAGGAGCTTTAAACTTCCGCAGCAGGTTTTTCTGAGATGCTAAATGCGACGGTGTGATTCTTATTTCAGTCATATGGCGTTTGCGAGGTATTTCCCCCTTTTTTCGAAAATAAGGCAAATTTTCTCAGGCACGTAACTTTTGATGGGTTTGACTTTCTCACAACTCTATTTTTTTAAACAATAAAAAAACTTTAGCGTAAAGAGCGAGGCGTTGAGGAGGGTACAGCCCCCTTCATATACGGAATAATTTCTGTTCGTTTTAAGTTTTAACGTCGTTCCTTACTTTCAGTTAAAAAAAAACTTGTTTTTTTTATCTAATTTCGGGAAAGGCCATAAAATCCCTCAAAATGGCATTGGACCGTCATGTAAAGTGCACTTTTGCAGTCATCCTGTTAGAAGTTATTAATTCAAGAGACTTATAGCTCCCCCCCCCCCTGAACAACATTGATTTTTTTTGCAGGGGAAGCCTAAATGTAGGTCCGTTTTCCCTCTCCCTCCCCCCCAGGGGGATCGCATCGAACCAGGGGTCGCAGAATGTTGAGAAAGTGCTCATTTGAAAGGAAATTACCATATCAAAAGCCCTTATTAAGTTACAAAACATATCCTGGCATGATATTTGGAACTGAAGGCTCTTACAGCTAGCCAGATACAACAACCTATGCGTCACAAACACTCTTTGAGCACAAGAGACTCCACCTCGTTACATGGCGTTCGAACGACGGCGTAACAACAGCCCAGATCGACCACATCTTAGTCAGAAGAAGATGGAGGAGCTCCTGCACAGATGCCCGGGTATACAGAGGAGTAGACACAGGATCTTTAAATGGATCCGACCACTACCTCCTCACTTTCAAAGTCCGTCACCGCCTTAGTAGGCAGAAGCAACAGAAGGCAGGGAAGTGCTTCGATGTTTCGAAACTAAGATGCCCGGAAATCAAAGCCGACTTCGAGTTAAAGCTAAGCAACCGGTTCGAAGCCTTGAATCGTTTCTCACTCGTCGATGAAGAATGGGCACAGATAAAAATTGCAACACAGGACGTAGCTGAGGAGGTGCTTAGCCAAACAAAACGAAAACAGCGAGCCTGGATCTCTGACCACACCATAGAACTAGTTGAGAAGAAGCGACCCCTCGTGGGAGGTGCAAAAGAACCCTTAAAATTAGCCCGAAAAGCAGTTAAACAGTCACTGAAACTGGACAGACAACAGTACTGGTAAGATCTGGCTATTGAGTTGGAGCAAGCGTCCAAGAGCAATAACAGCAGTAAAACGTTCAAACTAGTTAAAGAAGCGACAGGAAAAGCTCCTGTAACGGTTGACACACTGAAAGATAAGTCTGGAGAACTCATCCGAACAGAAGAAGGACGCATGGAACGCTGGCGAGAGCATTTTTCTGAGCTACTGAACCCTGTCAAACCCCGTGCGATCTACCTGCCTTCTCGAGTGCTGCTAGAGAGCCCTACGCAGTGAACCTCGATCCGCCAAGTATTGCGGATGTACAAAAAGCGCTGAAGTGCATGAAAAACAATAAAACTCCTGGAGAGGATGGGATCCCTTCTGAAATGTTCAAGTCCTCACCAACTCTACTACGCCGCCTAACCGACCTTTTTGTCCAGGTGTGGACGACGATGACCATCCCAAAAGACTGGAAAGTATCAGTCCTCGTTCCGCTATACAAAAAGGAGATAAGGCCATTTGCGGAAACTATAGAGGCATCTCCCTGATCGACCATGCCATGAAGATCTTCTGCGTCATTCTTTTGAATCGATTCAAAGACGCACGTGACAAGTTAACCCGTCCTGAACAAGCAGGCTTCAGACCAGGCAGAGGCTGTCCAGAACAGATATTGACGATTCGCCTCATCCTTCAGCAATACAGCAGGTTTCATCTACCCCTTCTCATCGCCTGTATTGACTTTGCAGCTGCCTTCGACTCTGTCATCAGAGAGGAGCTATGGAGAACTATGGCTGAAGACGGTGCGTCACAGGAGATCATTGAGATACTCCAAAGTGCGTATAAGGACACCGAGACTTGCGTCCGTGTTTTCAGCAATTACACCCCTAAGTTTCCAGTTGAGTTTGGGATAAAGCAGGGATGCCCCCTTTCACCTATATTATTTAACCACGCGATAGACTGGATCATGAATAATGCAATGAGAAACCACAGCGGAATAGTCTACGGACAAATAGCTGGTTTCCTCCAGCCCCTGACAGATCTGGACTTCGCAGACAACATTGCTGAGTTCGGAACTACCCCAGACAGCCTACAAGGCATGATCAACGATACCTCTGATGTCTCAAAGCGCATCAAATTAGCCATCAGTAGCGCAAAGACTAAATTATTGGCTCTCAACAAACCTGCTCCTGGCCAAGTTACCCTTAATGGTGAACCAATAGAAAGCATTGAGGAATTCAAATATCTTGGGTCTATCATAACACCAGAGGTCGGAGCTGAAAGGGATATCTCTGCCAGCAGAACAAAAGCCTGGGGAGTCTTTACTAGTCTGAAAAAAGCATTATGGACCAGACAGGAGATCTCAGCCAAAACAAAAGTCAGAATCTATGGTGCAACTGTTTGAGCAGTACTACTGTATGCTTGCCAGACATGGCTGATCAAGACTGAAGATGTAAAAACTTTGGACGTGTTTGACCACTGCTGCCTTTGTTACATCTTCCGCATTAAGAGATGGGACAGGATTTCCAATAATGAAGTAAGGAGTCGCTGTGGCCAATCAGAAGAGCTATCGCTTATCATTAAAAAACATCGCCTGAAGATCCTTGGATACACATTGCGCCATCCCGAAGGCACGATAAGTCGAGACGTCCTTTTCTGCGAACCAGTCCCATCCTCGAAACGTAAATCAGGAGGACAAAAAAAGAACCTGTGGCAAAAATTCAAGGAGAACCTGAAACCATGGGGAGGATTCAGGAGACACGGTTGGAGATTGGACAAATAATGGCTGAAGATCGCCGGAGAAGCTGCAGCCGACAGGTCCAAGTGGTCGTCGGAAGTCATCCCAAGATCCTTTGGTGCTGGGCAGGACAGTTCATCATCTGGTTCCCGCCGAAAGTAAAAGTAAAGTAAGTAAGATATGAAATCTAACAAAAACAATCAGTTTTTCAGTGTAGTATATTTAGTCTGTAGTCCAATTGACCATATAGAACGTTTCTGCATGCGTTGGAAAATACCAAGACCATACGGATTTGCTTCTCCCAACAAGAACACTAGTAAAACATCGTACGCAATCCCCAAAACCGCTGCTGTTTTCCGCAAAACACAGCATGAAGAATGGGTTAAGATACAGAATGATTATTTCTTCGTATTGTATGCCCTGAGCCTGACACCAATCTTTTGAAATCAAACAAATTGCCAAAAAATGACAAAACGCTATACACACTCAATCTGGAATGCCTTGGGGTTTGAGCTAATCCCCTGAATAGGCTGACACAGGCCAAATATTTGGGAGGGGGGAAAATCATTTTCTCCAGAGTTTGGGGATGTGTGTTTTCAGGCTACTATTTTTGAAATTTTCCAAGGGGTCCGTTTGATAAATCTATGGAGAGGGTGGAGTAAACGCCTCCTTCTTATCCAAATGTACCCCTGGGCATGGTCAAAACAGAATGCCGTGTATGGACTTATGAGACACTTTGCATACTTCATTGGGTTCAAGGTAAGTGCACACTAACATATTTGTAAAATGAATAATATTGTTTCCTACACGATTTAATTTTTTTGAGTAGGAGGGCCACAAGATCAAGGGATATCTTATGAGCCTTATGGGTCATTTCCCTTGTATGTAAAATTTCGTGTGCTCCTCTTCCCTTGTCCTGTATTCCTACTGCTCGTCTTATCAAATGTTGGTTCTACTCTCTACTCTATTTAAAAGGGCTTAAGGGGCTATGTTCTCTCTCTGATGCTCAAGGATTGACAAGAAACTGTCTAGAAGCATTGATTTGGGCTACAGAGGGAAGAGCGATGATTCGTTTTAAAAAAAAATCATAGAAAAAGTGGCTAAAATTTTGAGAGTTTTTTCCAAAGACGAGTCTATAAAACTTTCATCTGCTCATTTTTTAGATTTTCCCTCCTTCATCACAGAATTTAAATCCTCTAGTGTAGCGGATTATAATGGTGTACGTTCAATAGTAGCAACTCGTAAAGTTAGCCAAATTTAGGAGCGACATTAGTGTGAATCGTCGTGAGTGCTGAGGGGACAAAAGTCCCCTTCTTATTAGAGAGACAATTTTTTTTATCTTTGATAATTATTCTTTGCTTTGAAAAGTTAATACATTAAATGAGCTTCTTTTCTCGATGTATTGCAGTAAAAAAGTTGTGTTTTGATTTAAAGAGTTGGATTTGAGTGGGAGGTAGCTCTCCTCACATTCTCCTCGGTTATTACAAACGAACTGAAATTAAATGAAAAAAAAATCAGATGAAACTAAAGAGGAAAATTAAAGTTAAAGCGAGCAGAGATTATTCCGTATGCGAGGAGGACTACCCCCGCCTCAGTCTGCCGCTCTTTACTTTAATGTTGTCTTTTTTTACTAATTTTTTAAAAAAGAATTCTGCTTAAAAACCAGGGCTGTTGAACCGTAATCAGTAGTATTTTTAACGCATTATAAAAATTTAGAGCAAAGATCGATGAGGAGAGGATGAGGTACCCCTCCCCCCTCATATATGCAATAGTTTCTTTTCGTTGAAATTTTTAATGTCGCTCTTTACTTTCATCTTGAAAAATAACTTATTTTTATTTAATTGTTATCAAGCTCAAGGCATGCAATGAACAAAAATAGGTAAGCTGGAAATAACGACTAATCAGTCTGTACTGATATGACGTATCTTGTTCATCTTTTGGCATAGCTTGTTCAGTGTATTTCATAAAGAACTAATTCAAATTGAAATTTTGAACTGGTGAAATACACAAATGAAATATTCACAAATAAAAAAATCTGCAAAACATCAAATAAAACAAACTTATCTCTTTCTTCCTAGTACATGACGATGTAAAATAAGAATTTTGTAAATAATTTCTGAGACCACACTGGCTAATCATGATAAAACAAAAAATCGCGAAGACAAACAAAAAATTCTTTTTTTCTTCGCGATTTTTGTTTTATAAGAATTTTGAAGATATAAAAGCACCAGAAAAATGTATACGTGTATATTCTATGTGCAGTGCCGTCAATTGGGGAGCAGGGGTATTTGCTTCTTTAAGTGTGTTTGCCCCCCTCCTATGTTTGGAAAAACATCCTTTTTGGTACTTTCATTTAGAAATGGCTTTTTCTTGGGATTTTCATCAAGAAGACTAAAAAAAAATTTTGTGCCCCTAGGTTTTAAAAATATTTTTCCCCCAAGCATTCCCCCTTCTAATATTTTTTGCCACCGCTCTCCCCACGCAGACTTTGAAAATTTTTTAATTTGGCATTTTCAATGAGAATAGTATTTTCTTGGTATTTTTATTAAGTTTTCGTGACTTTGACCTACATTTTCGTGAGTTGATACCACTACTTTCTTTTGGAAAGGAGCGCAAGTAATTATACACCTTTCAACATCTTCATCAAAACTCGGCCACCAAACATGGTTACGAACTAGAGCTACGTACACAATTACTGTTTGTTTGATAATTAGTAAACTTCTTGAAAGGGTTCTCTTCCCGCATCGACAATCAGTTTGGGTTCAGAAGTGACATTGGAGTTCAAAATGGACATGCTGTTTTCCCTGATTAATTTAAAAAAACGAAGTTTTTCCGAGGGAAGTAAAGAGCAAAGTTGAAGCTTAAAACAAACAAAAATTAGTACTTCACAGATTATCTAAAATATATCAATAAAACTAGTACAAATAAGCCAACTAATTATGTTTCCCTGTGCTTTTAGGATTTTACAACACTTATGCTCTACTGAAAATACAAAATAATATAGAAGTTTTCGTACAGTAAAAGAAAACCAAATAAGGACACTTTTTACAGAATAAAAATATTATCAATCCCTTTTAGGATCAATCCCTTTTAAGATAAAGTAACAATCCAGATTAGGATTTTGCTTCTTTTTTTTACATTTAATTTGGTATTACTTCTGCACAATGGCTCAGTTCAATGACTGGCTCTCGTTTTGGTTCTGAAAAGGACATATCATAATATTTTGTAAACAAGTTGAAGTAAAGCCATCTTGATAGAATTAGGACAATAGACTAGCTTTAGAGTTTGTATAGCAGCTTTGAAATTCACGGTTGTAGAGTGAGAAATATTTAGATTTCCAGAGTTTATATTTTGTCTTATTTGATCTTTATTTCAAGTAATACTAAAACATATTTCTTACAATTTAAGATAGTATATTACCCAGTATTGGCATTATAGCTGGCGAGACCAAAATGCTGCTTGATAAATCAATCCAATATTTCTGTATGCTGTTCAATTACTTTGTGGTTATTAAAATAATATTTAGTTTTACACTTATGTTTTTAAGATAATTTTAATTGTATACTGAAAGTTACTGATGTCACAACTGATGTGAGACTATGAAATGCCTTATCAATTCGTTTAGTGTTGTTAGGCTACATGCTCACTTTTGACTCTTAAATCAATAATCCTGTTTTTTATGCTTGACTTCTTTGTTTTCAGTAAAGCGTTGGTTCTCTGTAATCCTAGAAGCGTAGGAAAACATACTTAGTTGGTTTATTTGTACTAGTTTTATTGATATATGTTAGATAGGCTGTGAAGTAATAATTTTTGTTTGTTTTAAGTTTCAACTTTGCTCTTTACTTCCTTCAGAACAACTTTGTTTTTTTTTAAATTAATTTTTTTAAGAATACACTTTACTTGACCTTCAAGTAATGCATCAAGAATATGATATGCTACTTTAGACTTCGCTAGGGGGCACGCGCCCCCCTCACCACTGCCCAGATCTGCCACTGTTAGCTGTTATCCATTAGCTTATGGGTTTTGCAAAAGGGAGTGACAAATCTAGGGGGCAAGTCCCCAGCCCAAATTATATAGGACGAATGTAAAATAAAATAGGATGAGTGTATATTAATTTAGAAACAAACTTGGGCTATATATTTGCACATTAGGGGGGGGGGGAATCATACCATATATCAAATACGTAACCAAACCTAACCTATGTACCTTTTCCCCCCTTAAACCCCAAAAATCAATCATGTAAATATCGACACTCATTGAGAAATCACGGCTTTGCAGTCATTTATCTATAGCGATCTCTTGCAAATAGCGAATTTTACAGGTTTCGTGACTGGTATCTTCTTAAAATCGAAAATGTGTTCTCTGGGCCGAGGCAGTACCCAGGGGGGGGGGGGGTTATGGGGTTGACGGCGACCCCCCCACCCAAAAAAAATAATGGTCAGACTTGTAAATTATGCGGTGCCCGCATAATGTGTAAGTACCCAATTATGCTTTTTTTTAGTTTTTTTATTTAACCCACCTCCCTCCAGAAAAAAACAGAAATTCCATCCTTTATGGCAGTTTACCCACAAATAACTAGCCCCGTAGTACAAATTTGCTCCTGCAGAAAATTTTCCATTACTCGGTCATTAAAATCAAGTTCCCCACTATTAAAACAATATTTTTTGTCATTAAAATGACAACAATTCTGTTGAGCCGAAATATATAGCCCAAATTTGTGTAAATACTATTGCATATTCATCCTATTTTATTTTGTTTCATTAGCATGAACCAAACTGAATTTCTTCAGTGCCCACATAATGCACCAGGAACAATGTTTCTACAAGTTGATAAGACTATGCCCCTCTCCATAGAATCCTCAATATATTTAATAATACTTTCAAAGATGGCCATTTGTTGTTGTAGAAACTTTGGAAAGTGCTTCAAAAAGTGGGTTATGCAAATCCTTTGCACAAGAAGGGATTTCTTAATTGCTTTTGACAGCTGTTTTTGTTTGAGAAGTTGCATATCGATTCCTTTTTTTCTTTATTTTTGCCATTTAGTAAATTGATGTGAGACATGTCATGTATTGAAGTGACATGTTTGACCAATATTGATGGGGCATGTGCACTTAATTTCAATTGAATTCCGATAATAAGAATGAATTTAAGCTAAATTAATACATCAGGACAAAGGATTATTGAGTATTCTCTTCTATAAGGGGCTATATTTCAGTCACATATATACAAGATTGAAAGCAAAGAAATAATAAAAGGCACCTTTTCTTGGTAGAAAGCTCAATATTTGTCTTGAAGAATGCCAAAGAAAAAAAAACAAAGCAAAATAAGCATATTTTGGGTGCAGCTGCTGATGAGGAGGGGGATTAACGAATTTTTTATTGTTTAACGAAAATAAGAGTTGTGAGGAAGTCAAACTTTAGCGTAAAGAACGAGGCGTTGAGGAGGGGACAGCCCCTTTCATATACGGAATAATTTCTGTTCATTTTAAGCTTTAACGTCATTACTTACTTTCAGTTAAAAAAACTTGTTTTTTTATTTAATTTTTGAACATTTTTGAATTGATGCAGGTTTTGATTTTGGGTCACCGTACATGAATAATTAAAACAAAATTTGCATATTAATTTTACTTTTATTTGGTCAAATAGCTTTCTTGAAACTTATCTAATTTTATTTACGGACATATTTATTAGTAATAAAGATACATAACTTACGAATTAACTTACTTAACGAACTTCTACATTCATATATTTTTAATATGTATATTAGGGGGCTCGCCTACTAGTCAATACCTTGCTCTTTAAGCTAAAGTTCGAATTTTGTTCCAGTTCTTTATAAATGACCCCTTAATCACAAAGGCCATTATTTAGAACAAATAGCTCTTATGAAAGTATTAAAAAATCTTTGGCTTAAAGAGTGAGGTACTGACTAGGGGGTGAACCCAATCATACATGTAATATTTTCTGTTTGTATTAAGTTTTGATGTTACAAATTTTGGTGTTTATGTATCATGCGGGTATACTGTATGTGAAATGTCAAACAGAAAAGGCTACAGTCACCCAACAAAACCCGTCAAACGGCTCTTTGCAAGACCTACATTGATTGCACAGCGTTGTTTCTCATGGAGTTTCGATATTTAAACGATTATTTTTTGGGGCTTTGGGGTGGGGGAAAGGTACCTAGGTTGGGCTAAAATTTTAACATAAGTTATGCTTTACCCACGCCCCCCCCCCTAATGTGCAAAAATAGAGCCCAAATTTGTTTCTAAGCTATGATATAGGCTATTCATCATTCTTTATTTTATTTCTTTGGCATTAGCCAAACTTGACTTCTTTCGTGATGCCCGAATAAGGCATAAGTACCCAATTTTTAAATGCTTTTCTTTGTGTAAACCCTCCCCCCCACAAAAAAATCTAGAAATCCCATCCTCGATAGAAGTTTCCCCACAAATACACAGTCCCCTAGTACAAATTTGCTCCTGCCGAAAATTCCCACTAGAAAAATTATTCATTGGAAAACTCCCACGGCAAATTTCTCCAGTGAAAAATCTCCTTTCCGACAGAGTTAATCTAGACAATTTCAACGCAATAGAGATTTCCACCCAGACAATTCCCCTCATTATGGTTCAAGGGCGGATCCAGGAACTTTGTAGGGGGGGGCGCGCAAAATAGGTTGATCTGATAAAGTTGTGTTAGGAGCAAGTTTAATTAACACAAACTTGCATTAATCAAGTAAAATACACTACTTTAGACTACGCTAGGGGGCGTACGCCTCCCTCCCCCCCCCCCCCATGCTGGATCCACCACTGTCATGGTTGCAGAGGTAGGTGTAACCTAGTAAAGAACAAACAACAGCCCATAGTAACCAAAAGTTAAAAACATTTTGAAAAAAATTACTATTGAGAAAAAGTTGCCATGGGATATTGATTCAGGAATGGTAACTATTATTTTAGTTTGTTTTAAAAGTAAAAGTTTATTCCAAAAAGAAGTTTATGGTGATTTCTAAAAAAAAGCCTAAAACACATCAAAAATAGTGTCAGATCAATATGAAAAGTATACCATTGGAATCTTGCATAGTTGAAAACATTGTACAGGGGAATACCAGTTCCCCTCATTCAGTGGCAGATCCAGCAGGGAGGGGGCAAAGGGGTACAAACACCCCCCTAGTGTAGCCTAAAGTAGTATAATTTACTTAATTAACTCAAGTTTGTGTTAATTAAACTTACTCCTGATGCAAGTTTATTGGATCAGCCTATTTTGCACCCCAGAATTTTTTTTTATTGGATCCACCTATTTTGCCCCCCCCCCCCAAAAAAAAAATCCTTGATCCACACCTGCCCACATTGAATAACAAGGATAATCACTTTTCTCAATAATCCCAATCTGAATAATTATCTTCTCTGAAACAAGTTCTGCCTATAGCAACAGGTGGACAAAAACCCATTTTGTGACGGTCAATGAAAGCCAATAATAGAAAATCAATGAATGGAACAAAGCAATATTGCATAATAACTATGTACATGAGCAATTCCTATATGTCTGGCTATTAGCAGATTTGACACTTCTTTGTAAATTTTAAAATAGGAAGTGCTGTACAAGCAAAACTATTTGAATTAATAACCTACTTGTTCACAAAAGTGCAAGGAATTTAATGGTACAAAAATTAAGTTTCTAGGTGGTATAATACAGTAATTAGAGTAGGGTAAAGGCACCAATGATTCGACAGTGCAATTTCGGAACCACTGTCAAAATTTTCCTTCAAAATGGGATAGCTCAGCTTAGCCGTGACTTAGAGCGCCATCTCTTGGAGCCGTTGTTATATTTCGACGGTGCGAAACGTGGACACTATATCCGGTACACCCAGATAAGAAAAGAACATTCAATTCAGTCAGTTTCCTGTTTTCAACATGAAAGGAGCTCCCGACAATTTTTCAGGTATGTAATGTTCAAACTGTCATTACTTGGTTATTTATCGCAAGAAAAAGTTGGGATAAGCGCCAATGTGTTAAGATACATCTGATCTTCTCTGAAATGTAGCCACATTAGCTTTTTCTTGATAAAATTAAATGAAAATGGCGATGGAAATTGCATTGTTGAAACTAGGTTCCAAGTGTCAAAAATTCTTGTTCAATGTAGTGGAATACCAGGCGGACTAAAAATGTTCCTTCAGCCACATTCAAGTGTAAATATCAGCTTCTATCAAGGGATTTATTTCTTTGGTGAATATCTCATAGTAACCTTGTCAAAATTTTGGATGGACAGCAACAGGCCCTGTCGAAATATAGGTGACTGTTGAAACTTCACTGAACATGTAAAACAGATGAGAAATAATAGGTGTCAAAATTCCAGGATCCACTGACGAAACCATAGGCACCATAGCTGTCAAATTTACGGTTGCTTTCTGTGCAACAAGAAATTTTGATGATTATTTTTTCTAATACTATTTCAGATGAAAGAACATTTAAACAAAAGGGTTTTTTTTTAACTTTGAAGTTTTACTTACAGACACTGGATTTTTCCATCATCTGAGGAACTGACACTTGGCCTCATACCATGCAGGGGCGTAATTGCTATGGGGCAGGGGGGCAGTTGCCCCCCAGACCTTGCTTTGCCCCCCCAGACCTGATTTTGCCCCCCCCCCCAGATATTTTTAGATTATACCCTTATTTATCCTTCATCCAAATAAAAAATAAAAATTTTATCAAATACAAAATCTTATATGAAATGACACATAAACCTATGTTTTGGACGAAACTAAGAATCTGCATATGAAACTAAAATCCACTAAATCAAATAAACTTCTTAAATTTCTTGAAATCCACTCCCGTTTTCCTAGACCCTATCCCTTCAGAAATGCTAGTGAAACAATTTTGTTATACTAAAAACTATTTGTATTTAATAATGTATATTAAAATTTGTTGTACCGATTTTGTTATACCAAATACTACATACTTGAAACAATTTTGTTAGCTTTATTACTTCTACTTTTTGGATAGTTTTTTATACTTTTATACATTAAATGAAGATGAAGAAAAACAAAGAAACAAGAATATACGTGTCAAATACACCAGGTTCTGCCCACAAGTATTCCCCAAGTATTTAGATGGGTGTCAAATTGGGTTCCGACTTGCGTCAATAACAGGTAACTTTTTGTTGTGTCAAATTTGTACGTGAAAATGCTCTAATTTTGAAAAATTGGAGTTTTGTACCCTTTCCAGACAAAACTTCAAACTTTTCATCAAACAGTTAGATTCCTAGATGTTTTTCCTACATACTGAAACTCTTTTCAAACCGAAAGTCTTTAAATTAAGACTTCTAGAGTAGAAAAACTGGTTTTTTACAAAAACTGTTGAATCATTGGTACCTTTACCCTAGTTTAAATGTCAAAAAGTTTTTGAAGTGATTAATGCATCACAGGTGGCCAGAATTAGAGACATTTGGCCGGCAAAAGGACAATGATTCATTCCTATCAAAGATTCTGTCTGAGAATAGACAGGTGTCCGACTACTGGGTGTTTATTTTCTGTACATTATGATGCAAGAATTGTTTTCTTAATATATTTTCTTCTCAAGAGCCCCATTTGTAGGCTAGGCTAATTCCAAATTTTGATAGAATTCTAGTTCAGCTGCTTTTCACTATCTTGCAAAGGGGTTAGATTAGGAAAATGAAACTTTCAGTAATGTGTCAAGGGCCAAAAACATACTCTGAAAAGGTTTTGCCAAGCTTCTATTTTCACCCTTTCCTTATTTTAGAGTCTTAGATATTTGCCTAGCCTGCTTGAAAACCTATTGAAGTTTTGACAAAACCACATTTTACCTTAATTTTCATTTAGCCTATCAGTTTCTTTTTCTCTGATTTTAGTCCTGACAATGGCATTCCTGTTATTTGAGTATAGTTTTAAGCAATATCAATGGAGTTTTTTTTCTAAATTTAGGAAATGTATTTGCAGATCTTTGAAACCTCATAAATTGGGATTGTGCAAAGTTGTGCAGCTGTAAACTTTTTTTGAACTTCATTTAAGCAGAAGATCTGTTTTTCAAGGTTTGACTTTCATAGCACAAAGACTTCTAAAGGTCGTCAAATTCTACTGCCCTCTAGAGGGAGGAGTGGAGGTAGGTACTTCAAAACACCCTACCTTCCCCAGAGATACATTATTCTGTTGACCCATTTCTGTTTTCCAAGATAGAAAAAAAGTATCTAAAATGGAATTTTGCCCAAATTTTCATTGATAGGCTATATATAGGCCTAGGTTTAAAGTTCCTTATTTTTACCTTGAAATTAAAGCACTTCTAATAGGTAATTGAAAGGTGACGTGACACGTTTTTAAAATAAACGCGCAAAATTTAAGAGGAAAAAATCACTTCAAATCCCTTTTATCTGTAATGCGTTATCTAATGGTTAATGGTTATCTCCAAAGATTTTCTTTTCCGCTTACAATCTAAAATTGAGTTGGGCTGCGCTCAGATCTTGGGCCATTTCCGTCATTGATGCTTGGTATAGCTTGTTGTTGCTCATTTTTACATTTATTTATTAATGCTAAATGCAATGAACTTTACAAAGCTGGTCAGACTAGGCATTCAAACATTAAACAAGACAATAAAAGACAACACTAATTACACACTTTATAACACCGCACAAGTTATAGTATTGTAACAAAATTGTTCTCGAAACAGACCACAAAAGGCCTATAATGGAATTTTGAAGAGGGTAATCGACTTTTGAAAGACTAGACTATAGGCGCTTTTTTGCGTGCACCGATCGGTTTAACAGATGACAGAATTGGTTCTACCAGTTTAAATGTTTGTCGCAAAAATAGACTTGTTTGAAACCGCAAAAAATTGTTTGTGATCAAACGAAACATTCTCGCCAAAATACCGGTTGTTCTTAAAACAAATGATAGATGATAGAATGACAAATGAACAATGATAGATATGACAGATACAACTATTTCAGGCGGTAGTGTTCCAAGTCTTCCACAAACGGCTGGACAAAGGGTTTTAACATCTTTCCTGAAAGACATGGTGGGTATATTTTGTACTGTTGCGTACGGGTAGCATTATATTCTCTTAAAACTGAAGAAGTGAGTTGGAGTGGCATTACTAATATGATCCCAACAATGTGGTATGTAATTATTATGTCAGGTCGGAACTAAAAACTATGCAATTGCAGTCCCTGCATTCTCTGGTGGTATAGTAAATATTTTCAAGCAGGGTACAAGTTTAATGATCCTTTGTTGTACTAGTTCCATAAAATTTTCCACAAAAGATATTTTTTGAAAGAAAAGTAAAGAGCTACATTAGACCTAAAACGTACAAAAATAAAGACAAATAACAATTGAAGTGTAAAATGAATGAAAATCACCATCAATAAATACAGTGAAAAAACCACAGGAATTACAACAATTAATCAAGAAACTTAAAACAATAAGACACTTAACAGAAATCACTTCACCACCTGCATAAAAACAAATATCACAGTACAAAAATGTAGGGAGGGGTGGGGAGCAAATTGTCTTTTTGGACAACTAAGAGGGTGAGTTTTGTTGTTTTAAGATTTTCTTTTTCAACGAAAACACAGAAAAAATTACTTTTTTTTACAAAAATACCCAAAACAGGTGTTTTCAAAATCTACGGGATAACTCCTCCCTCCCCAATTGACGCTCCGTCTAGATAACAAGGATCGAAGCCCTGATCACGAAGAAAAACCAACCCTTATTCCTTGTAAAGGCCAGAACTTTATTTGCATTTTAATAAAAACAATTCTTATTTCGAGCTATGAGTTTTAAATCGTCACAGCGTCAACAAAATAAGAAAATTATTTTATTAACCAAGATTACTGAAAAGATAAAGGGAAATAACCTTTTGAAAATATTTAATGCGTATTGATATTCATTTTTGAAAGTCTCAGCAATTTATATTTGTTAGCGTTACAAAACACGAAATATTTAAAATAAATTTTGTTTTTGGTAAAGCGCAAATGACGTTGTGGTCTTTACAAGACATAGTTTGTGATACTTCGGTTTGTAATAATTTTTGCTCGTTCTAAGTATAGCACGATTATTTGATGTAATTTCGGTTCATTTTTGGTTTCACTTATTTACTGATAGTGATTTAAGTCCGTTTTACACTTGAATTACCATATGGGTTTTTTCCCCCATCATCTGTGCAATTTAGCTCTTTACTTTTCTTTCAAAACTTTATTTATAGCAAAGTTTTTAAGGTGACTTTCATTCGTTTTTAGTTAAATTACTTTTTTTATTGGTTAATAAAAGAAATATTTGTAAAACCTTTTTCGGTTTTTCTGCATAAAAATCAAGACTTTGGCTTACTGTTCATACATTGGGGAAAATTTTTTAACCGATTTTAGTAGTAATTTACTACAGACCCTCACGTTTTTTGCAACCTTCACGTTCTTTTTTATGAGAATCTATCCTTTACGTATCTTATTGCTCAAATTAAAACGAAGATATTGAGAAATCGTGAAATTCTCGAAAAAGCCGAGCACATTATCCTGGGTCGATTTTAAAAATTTTGCTTTATTATATTCTTTCATCTTATGCTTCTTATTATCTTACTATTTAGATCTTTACTTTTTTGTCCCTTATAATACCTCTCTCTATGGTATATGACAAAGCAAAGAACCTTATCCTTAAAATAAATAGTTCTGTTAGTCAGAAGTTGCCTGACCTGAGGTCACTTTACATTTTTTCATAAAGGTTTTTTCTTCAATTTAGGCTTTTTGTACATTAACACTTCATGTAGGTTTTTCTTTAATTTTATGGTAATGTTACTCTGGCCATCAGAAGTAGCCAATCCCTTGTTTTTGATCATTGTACATGTAATCTTCGTAATTCTGATAGGATTTGAATTTAAGTCAGTCCATCAGTCAGATCAAACTTAAATTTCCTGACTGGCTTTTATGTTTCTTGAAATACTCCACCATTTAGTGTATATGTTTTATTCATTATTTTTCCCTTTTCCCTAGTATTTCTGGCTATAGAAACTCGGAGACAGTGATACCAATTTACTAATGTGTAGGGAAAAGCTATTTTAAAAGTCTAGGGGGTGGATTTTTTTTTGTTTTTGGGATTTTTCTACGAAAATAACGAAAAAACAAGTGTCTTTCAAAATCTAGGGGTCAATAAGTGCCCCTACTTGCTGAGTAGCACGATGGTATGTCTTCTTTTATTGTTTACTTATTGTATATTAATAAATCTATTATTAATAGATTATTAGAGAGTATTATAGACACTCTCTTGTGTCTCTAAATTAAACCCAATTAGAAATGACTATCCTACGACAGAATCTACATTAGACTTTAAAGGAGGAAGATGAATTTAAACCTGTATGCTGTGGGATAAGGAAACGTCAACAATTTCAATTCTAAAACTGGGTTAACCTGCCTGAGACTCCAAACGCTGACATACGAGTATTTGTCCAATAAGAGAGTCTCAGCTACTACCGTCGTTTACCCGTGCCGTTCAATCAAACACTTGGAAAACTAAGTCTCCCTGTTCGCCTGCCAGTCAGGGGACTTTTCGGTGATGTGTAAATCCTAAAAAACGATGGTCAATCCAAGACTTTAAGCGGGTAAGCCTATTAGATTTGGGTCAGTTGTTCGCCTTTGAGTCCAAGTAAATCCCCCGTTTTGCATACAAGTCCAGTGGATATTGTCCGTCATGAGTCAACCCAAAAATCTAGATCATCCCTTAGTTTTATGACTATATACCTTAGTTCTGCCCTAGGATGGATGATAGACTATCTATCAACAAATGAAAATGACATCATTTTTATACAGTCCTGAAAAAGGCTGAAAGCCAGTCTCCATTTGGCAGATTCTGCCATTCTGCCATCTTGCAGAGAAAGCAACGTCAAAGGTTGAAGTATCTACAAACTGCCAATACGGAGCCGGAAAAGAAGTCTCCATTGAAATAAAATTTGCAGATTGGCGGTGCAGATTTACAGAATCTGCAAAATGGAGACTGCTTTTATGCTAGCTTTGCCTCTCCCTCAGACTATCTGTCTTGGCTTTATCTGCAATTAGCCATGGCATGATGGAAACTGGATTTTAATTCAAAGTCAATGGACTTGGTCTCGGCCGATCCCATTTAATGGGAAAATGGAAAGATAAAAAAAATAAATATTCGCGGGGCTCCCAATAATTTGGCTTATTGTTTGGGTTTAGTTTTCTTCGGTGGTCAAGCTGAGCCTCAACGTAATCGGCAACCTAGGTATAGCAGCGTGAGATTTCGAATTACTGGACGCTGAAATGGCATTACTATACGCGAATCTTAAAGAGTTGCATTCACTGAGCCTACCTAATCAATCAAATGTCTATTCGCTCGCAATCCTTGAGGAAGTTGAACAAAAAGGCGGTGATACCTCAGACGCTGCTTTGAATGAACTTGCCAACAATAGGGCAAAAATTGTTTTAGCAGCATTAAGGAAACCTGTTCACCTATTTAGTTTTTCAAACAGGGATGATGACAGAAATCAGCCCTTCCCCACAGACAAAGAAATACCTTTTACATACATTCCACACCAAGCTGAAATTATTGCAATTAATGGATTTTACAGACCTACCAATGATGGGGCTCAAAGTTCTCTCATTATAGGGATTGCCATTATCAAAGTAAGATATAGGGGTATTTTGGGTAACCATGCATTAACAATGCTCGAGAAAGAAATACAACAATAACAAAAGAGCAGCATCATTAGGCTATATCCCCCATCTAATGTTCTACTCTGTCCTTCTGTGGTGTGAATTGAGGGCCTAGATTTTTTTTACTTGAAAAAAATCTAGAAGCATCAAGAGCTAGTAAATTTTTACCAAATCATATTATTGACTTACAAATAAAGTGAATATAGGCTACCACTGGATGCCTTTTTTTATGCTCTTTCCAAATGTAATAGCCTAATCATTTTTGTTGAAAATGAATTTTACTCCCACCCCTATATACCAATTCAGGGTATATATTTGCACATTAGGGGGGGTGGGGGTAAAGTTTAAACTTACCTCCCATTTACATCAGAAATAAAATTTACCCCAGATTCCCCCCCCCCCCCTTAATGTGCAAATATATACCCTGAATTTGTATATATAGGTGTGGAGGTAAAAAAAAATTCTGATAAAAATGATTATTATATTTGGAAAGAGCATAAAAAAGGCATTGAGTGGTATATTCATTTTATTTGTAAGTCAATAATATGATTTGGTAAAAATTTACCCAAGAGCCAAGTATGCAAGAAGTAATTTAGACTGTATATTTACCCTTGGGGGGGGGGGGGAGAGGAATTAAAAAATTTATTATCTTTTCAGGTTTTTTCATTGAAAATGTCTTTTATAGTATTTGTGTTGTAAAGATTTAAAAAAGGACAAATTTGCCCCCCCCTTTAGATATTAAAAAACACATTTTGCCTCTTCTTTGAAGTTTCATGATTAGACACCACTGCTTTCTGCATATAATGTCTGCCACTGTGAAAATTTAAATTATAAAAATTGGAAGAATAAAAAGAGTAAAATAACAAGATGAATAAAAGAAGATAAAAACACTGACATGACAACCACTGAAACCTGTCATGACCATTTTGCCCCCCTCCCACCTTCTGATATACCACTACACCTAGGCTACGTACTTAACAGTAAGAAAACACTATGATAACATTCTTTCTTAATATGTTGAAAGTTTCTATAAATCAGATTTTCATTTTGTCTTCCAATATAATTAAGTTTTTACATTTTTTTTTGTTAATAATTAGTCTAATATATTTATCTAACTGTTCTGATAGTTTCATAATGACATGACAATATAGAGTAGTAAAAGTATAAAATGCCCATTTTACAGAGGTGTGATTGTTTTGGTGGTGAAAAACAATATATTGATATATTGTTTAGGGCTTTATCTGGCCCTATTTGGATTGGAGAGGGGGAGAGGATATACAATTACTATAGTAGTGACCATTCTATTCAAAAAGAAGATTGTGTAATAGGGAACATAATGGCATTATTTTTTAGTTATCAATCATAGTGATTCTTCCTCAGGAGGAACCTTCATTGATAATTACTATAAATTTTTTACTATAAGGCAGGATTAAAAAAAATAAATAAAAGCTAATGCTTGATTTTTATCCTGAAGAACACTGAGAAAATCTTTTCATTACAAGAGAAGAGAAGAACCATTCAATTTCCCCTTCAATACTAGTTTTATATTTGCTTATGGTTACTGTTGTGACAAATTTGTAACACACACCCACTTCCCTCCCATTGCCCCTGTATAGTGCTAGGCTACATATAAAACTTTTCTGATTGAATTATTTTTTGTTGTCATTTCTCATCAATGGGAGGTTCATATGAAGAAAATAATGCCAATTTTGAAAAAAGACCAAGTCTAAGGTCCAATGAAGGTTTAGGAGGTATAGTATTACTAGCTCAATATTAAAATTCAGTAATTAAGAAAATTAAAAATAATAAGATAACAAGATGAATAAAAGAAGATAAAAAATACTGATGTGACAGCAATTGAAACCTTGACTTATCAAAACATTTTTTAGTTGGTAAATACTGCCATAAGATCTAGGTGGCATGCATCATTATAATTAGTATAAATGTTGCTAGTGTACAAAGCTACTTTCCATGAAAACAAACCTGAATTGAAATGAATTTTAGAGACCAAGTAGGTTGAGTTTTTCTGTATTCTAAAACCATTAAATTGGCAGTCTATTCTAGCCCAGAGAAAGATAAGACATTCATATAATGTGTTCTGTTTTCTGTCAATAAGTAGATAGGCTTTCTATATAACTTACACAATTTCACTTAGACTAGCAAATAATAAGAGTTTATTGTTAACCTCTGTATATAGCAAAGATGTACTAAGAGGAGTATGAAAAAAAGAAAAGAAAAACAAAAAAGACACTGACAAAAATTGCATACAATTATTGACAATATTACTTTTAAGTGCTCACTTAACAAGGGTAAGATACTATGACACTTTGCAACTTGCAGTGCAAGGCACTTGATAGAAGACATATCAGTAGAAAATAAATAACTTTATTACAATGGTCAGCAAATCTTGTGACAGTTCATCTGTTTTTGACAAATATCAAAACACTATACTGTCAGGAAATGTTAGTATTACATGTCCAAATAGAGATACTAAGAAAACACTTGCAGAACCAAAAGACCAATGATTAGATTTGCTTTTTATGAGAGGCAGAGAAATGTTTCCAAGAAGGTGTAAGAAACAACACATGTGGTGTTAAAAATGCATTATATAGCTGACCAAGGGTTCACCAATCAAATTGGCCCTTTACCCTGTCAAGCAGATCATAAGAATTTCTGAGTTTTTCTTTCAAAGAATCAATTGGAAGCTGTCTTGTGGATCTAATTGCCATTCCAAATGGAAGGCATAATAAATACCTAAGTAAACTGGAAGATGGAATTGTAGCTGGACCAAATCGGATTGTATCATTGAAGGTGGTCTCTGGTCCATAAACAAGAAGCTCAGTTTTGGAAGTATCAACAGAAAGACCATTTTCATTCAGTCTAGAGAAAACAATATTAATTGCATTCTGAAGTGCATCTAGATTATCAGCTAAAAAAAAGAAAGTCTGTATATGACAAGTAACTTGCATTGATGAATGGCTCTATTAGGTATGGCAGAAAGTGTCAAGTGACTGCTCTGACAGTATTATTAAATATTATGGGACTTAAAACAGAACCTTGTTTAACACCTTGGTACACAAATATGATCTCTAACAGTACCTTATAAATGTATCCAGATTAAAGCTATCTTTACTAGGCTGCAGCTATGGCTGCAACTGTGACCATTGTAGCACTCTATGCTTGTCTGAGGTGTGCACATGGCTCTTTGCTTTTCTTTGAAAAACTCCTTTTTTGTAATAGTTTTTCAAATAAATTTTCTGGATAGCTTGGAAAGTGCATGTTGTAGATTTTAGCAGATGACAGCTGAAGTGGAAGGGGATGTTGTTAAATACAAAATAAGTGCTGTTTTGGCCATAATATCTTAGGGATAATCCTCCTCTCTGTTTTTATGTGGAAGTATGACTGTTTTGTTTTTGGCTCCAATTTGATGCATAATGATAATGTTCTTTTAGCCTGATGAAAGTGGTGGAACTAAGCAATATCTAAACATGTACTCAGAATATGATATCACTGAAAAGGATATGAAGTTAGAGTCTCTTGCCCTCAACTGCTTCTCAATAGAGCTTGGATTTATACCTTATCAGCTTTCTCATTGGATGTTATTTCAGGGAAACTTACAACCAGAGGTATTTTGGAGGTTTTTCTTCCTTTTTTTTACTGATGATGGTAGTTTTATTGTCTTTATACCTTGCACAAACATGGTGGGAGCTATACCTGAAAACCTCTGAGACTGTTGGCTATTGTTTAAATCTGCCTGTTACAAGGCATTCAGGGAGTGGAAACTCTCTAGGTCAAGGGTGCCAGCAGAAATTTTCCAGGAGGGGGGCCAAATGTCTAAGTATCAGTGGTGATTGGGTGACATGGAATATATTTCAGGAATTTTTTTTGTAGGAATAAGATTATTTTTAAATACTTTTAGGAAAGAACTCCCAAATAAAAAGAGCAACTAAATTGCCTGCAAAATGAAACAGCATACAGTAAATTTTAAACTACAAGGATTCCTGGCAAAAGGATCAATTTGTTTAATCAATTTGTATAATCAATAATATATATATATATAATAATATATAATCAATAATAATATATGATGGGCGTGGGGGAGGGGCTAGTTCCCCTCCAATCACTTTCGACTATTAAGAAGGGAACTAGCCCTTTTAATTTCCAATTAAATGAGCCTGTTTTGAAGTTTCTACAACAACACCTTCTTATAAAAACATTATATGCCCCCAGGGCATAACTTAAAACCCTTGCCCTGAGGGTTGTGGGAGAGTGTCCTCCTAAAAATCATATTTTCTCTCTGGAAATCAACTAGCCTACGCTAATCAAAATGGCTATCTCAAAATTCTGATTGGATGTGTTTGGGGGAATGATGTGCGTGGGGGGCTAGTTGCCCTCCAATCACTTTCAACTATTAAAAATGGCACTAGCCCTTTGAATTCCAAATCAAATGAGCCTGTTTTGGAGTTTCTACGACAATGCCTACTATAAAAACCTTATATGCCCCCAGGGTATAACTTAAAACCTTTGACCTGAGGGTTTTGGGGGAGTGTCCTCCTCAAAAACATATTTTCTATCTGGAAGTCAACTATGCTGAACAAAATGGCTATCTAAAAATTTTGATGGGATTTGTTTGGGGGAATGACGGGTGTGGGGGGGGGGGGTGCTAGATGACCTCCAATCACTTTTGACAATTAAAAAGGGCACTAGCCCTTTGAATTTCCAATAAAATGAGCCTGTTTTGAAGTTTCTACGACAGCGCCTTCTATAAAAACCTTATATGCCCTCAGGGCATAACTTAAAACCCTTGCCCTGAGGGCTGTGGGGGAGTGTCCTCCTCAATAACATATTATCTATTCCTAAATCAACTACGCTGAACAAAATGGCTATCTCAAAATTTTGATTGGATGTGTTTGGCGGAATGATGGGGGTGGGGGGGGGCTAGTTGCCCTCCAATCACTTTCGACTATTAAAAAGGGCGCTAGTCCTTTGAATTTCCAATCGAATTAGCCTGTTTTGAAGTTTCTACGACAACGCCTTCTATAAAAACCTTATATGAGAGAGATAAGAGATAAGATATTTATTTAAAAAAAATCTCTATCACAAGCCCACAAAGGGCCGAATTCGGACTTTGGAGTCGACAACAAATAAATGGTTACACTAAAAATGCAAAGAACAACAACGAAATAGAGAAAACCATAGTGAACATCATTTAAAAGTCAATAATTAAAACTGTATAAAAATCAATTAAAAAATTAAAAAAAAACAAAAATTGGTCAAACTAAACTTAGAGCGAGACATAAATGCATTAAATATGCCAGGTGCATAACTTAAAACCCTTGCCACGAGGGTTGTGGGGGAGTGTCCTCCTCAAAAAGATATTTTCTATCTGGAAATCAGCTACGCTGACCAAATTCCTATCTCAAAATTTTGATTGGATGTGTTTGGGGGAATGATGGGCGTGAAGGGGAGGGGGGTTAGTTGCCCTCCAATCAGTTTCAAATATTAAAAAGAGCACTAGCCCTTTGAATTTCCAATCGATTGAGCCTTTTTTTAAGTTTCTACGACAACTCCTTCTATGAAAAACCTTATATACCCCCAAGGCATAACTTAAAATCCTTGCCCTGAGGGTTGTGGGGGAGTGTCCTCCTCAAAAACTTATTTTCTATCTGGAAATCAACTACGTTGAAAAAAATGGTTAACTCACAGTTTTGATTGCATGTGTTTGGGGGGAAGATGGGCAAGGGTTAGGGGGGGGGCTAGTTGCCATCCAATCCCTTTGAACTATTAAAAAGGGAACTACCCCTTTGAATTCCCAATCGAATGAGCCTTTTTTGAAGTTTCTACAATGCCTTCTATAAAAACCTTATATGCCCCCAGGGCATAACTTAAAACCCTTTCCCTGAGGGTTGTGGGGGAGTCTCCTCCTCAAAAACACATTTTCTATCTTGAAATCAACTACGCTGAACAAAATGGCTATCTCTAAATTTTGATTGGATGTGTTTGGGGGAATGATTGGCGTGGGGGAAAGGGGGGCTAGGTGCGCTCCAATCACTTTCGACTATTAAAAAGGGCATAGAACTCGCGATTTCCAATCTAATGAGCCCCTTTTGAAGTCTTCACGACGACCCCTTCTGTATGAAGTGCCCTGCTTTTAAGAAAACAAAATAATAAACTGTACATTGTGTCAATTTTGATCTTATATGACCTCAGGGCATATCCTAAAACTCTTACCCTGTGGGTTTTTGGGGATTTTCCTTCTCAAAAAGGTATTTTATTTCATGAAATAAGATACTGCTAAAAAAATGGCTCTCTGAAAATTTTGATTGATCGGGTGTGGGGAAATGATGGGTGCGGGAGGAGGGGGCGAGGTGCACTACAATCATAACTTTCGACTATTAAAAAGGGCACTAGCCACTCCAATTTCCAATCGAATGGGCCCTTTTAAAAGTTTCTACGACAACTCTTTCGATACGAAGTGCCTGGGTATGGAGAAAAAAAGAAACACATTGTGCCCACATCATTCTTTACTTAGGCAGCGCTAGCGCGCTGCCTATGATAACAGATGTAGACTTGCCTTTGTACAATTTCCTACACCTTAGAGTAGTTTACACAAGGAGTAGAGATACTCGAAAATTAACCTGCCTGCATAGATACCATGTTTTGGTTTTATAACGGCCATGTAAAATATACCTCTTTCTTAACAGGACAATTCTTCCCCTCGAACTTAAATCCATTATATATTCCTACATTAAGAAAAAAAAAAATAGAATAGCAAAAGAAAAACGAAATTTAAACTTGCTATCCAGCTGTCAAATCGACCCTTTTTCTTTTTATTGTCCTATGCAACTAAAAAAAAAAAATTAACAAGTTCCCCAAAAAAATTTTCACCAGAGTATTTTATCAAATAGTTTGTGAAAAAAAAGCTGGAAGTAAAGACTGAATTGGACCAATATTCACCAAAACTAAAAATTTAATTCTTTTGACAATTGCTCCACCAGCAGTATTGGCTTTTTATGCTAATTCTGAATATTTTAAATTCTTTCAGTTTATTGTTACCCACCCCAAACCAAAAATCTGAGAAAGTTGGCCTGATTTTTGAAAAAAGGGACTCCCCCCCAAAAAAAAACAAGCAATCTTATTGAAAAGCTCTTTATTAGGTACATCATATCACAGAACCCTACTGTAGAGGTTTCAAGGTCCAATCTTCAAAATGTGGAATTTTGCATTTTTTTTTTCAGAAGAAACATTTTTGATGCATGTTTAATTGTTTTTTCTCAGGGGTGATTGTATCAAACCAAAGGTCCAAGAAAATCGGGAGGGAGCTCATTCAAACGTAAATTTAAAGCTCCTTTTTAAATGACCATACAGGCTCATTCAAACGTAATTTTACGTTTGAATGAGCTCCGGGAGGGAGCTCATTCAAACGTAAATTTAAAGCTCCTTTTTAAATGACCATACAGGCTCATTCAAACGTAATTTTACGTTTGAATGAGCTCCGGGAGGGAGCTCATTCAAACGTAAATTTAAAGCTCCTTTTTAAATGACCATACCAGGGGAAAGTCTTGTTTTCTTGCTATTTTAGGGCACAAAACTACAACTTTCCCCCCAAAGAGGATGAATTTTCAATCAATTAAAAATTCTGAGAAGCTAATTGATTTTAAAGTATGAATAACTATATTTTAGGCTTTCCAGTTGTAAAAGAAGCAATGCCACACGGTGGCAGTACTGGATTCAACCAAGTTGATTCGCTTTATTTGTAATGAAATTTAGGCCACGTTTGGCGATCTGTAATTGCGGATCAGCTATAATGAGGGGGGTCAGTCATTGTTTAGGTGGGGTTAGGGTAGATTCCTAAAAAGTAAATTTTAATATACAAACTGCTTACTCTTCACGAGGTTTCAGATAAATTTTGAAAGAGGTAGGGGGACTAGGAATTAATTAATTTGTTTTGCTATACAGCAAAAATGTTAATTCCCATTTCTACCAGCACAGAGGTGGAAAAGGCAAGTGGCAAAATGGAAAGAGGTCGGCAAATACTGCATGGAACTTAGTTTTCAGCAATTTTAAATGGTTTTATTTTCTATTTCTATGAAATACTACAATGTATTTAAACAGATCTATGTAATGTATTTACCAATAAGAAAATCCTGTTTTAGAGGTTGTGATGGCTTCAGTTATGTAGAAGATCAAAATTCTCACAGAATTTCCATCCACACAAACATTAATACTTCTGTTCTTCCAACCGAAATTACTTTGTAGTAATATTAACTAGGACTTCTTACCAAAATTATTATTCATTGCCAATTTTATATTATGTTTCAGAGGTAATTACTTGGTAAAAAAAAAAAAAAAAAAAAAAAAAAAAAAAAAAAAAAAAAAACTGTCGTCCTAATCCAGAAATTGAGACAAATCTGCACTTGAACGAGGCTTTCACCTTACCCATCTATCCAACTACCTAGGACCAAACAGTATATCTGAACCATCAGCCAAATAGAAATGTCCAAATCAATGCAAAGTCGTCATCAATAAATGTAAGTCGTTGTAAAGTTACAAGCAAAAGCACCTTAAATCTAGCAAAATATTTCCAAGTAGAACCTTCCATTTAGGGCTCATCAGAAGAAATATCACCTGCCTTAACGGGTTTCGAGGCTTTACTTTCTTTACCCGACACGGTGGAGCCTCTACCATAAGATCTATATGGTAACCCTATGTCAGGTAAAACTTGTGAAATACATACATACTAGTCAAGCTATTAAAAATTACATACAAAAAGTGTTTCAATGTTTCCTTAATAAAATCCCAGAGGTCACTGAGCAGAGACCATTCTGGAACAAATGAAGACTGTTCCAGATGTGTCTTTTATTGGTATCTGGAACCAATTAAAAATTTAAAGATCCTCAAGTTTGTTTGAAAACATCTACAAACTCAAAATTCCAAAAAAGAAAAGCGAAAGAGAAATTATATTAAAATATCATTCAGTATTTCTTTACAGTTTTTTGTATATTTACTTAAAAGTTCATGATACATAAATCAAAATTTTTTGAATTGCCAACTAATTTTTTTGGCAGAAAAACCTCTTGAGATCAGTTTTTCGCTCAGCTTTTTAAATCTATTTTTAAAATCTGTGTAATTACTGCATATTCGTGCATACCGAAATAATTGGGAATAATAAGCCGAATAAGTAATATTTGAATGCATATTACTTTCAAGGAATGGAAAATTAATTACTTCAAAATTAAAATCATCCGTTTTATTATATATTTTAAAAACTAATTTATTATTATTTGAAATATTAATATTTAAATCTAAGAAATGGTCGGAGTATCCCATCCCATAGCTAGGCTCAAGAATTAACTCTTGTGGATAAATATTTTTGAAATCTCAATAAACTCTGCACAATTTATTACTAAGAGATTGTCCAGATATCTTTTATTATTTGAAAGGTTATATTTTACATTGCTTGGGCTATTTTTATTAATCATATATTCGTATTCTAATTGACTTAAAACAGGTCTGCTATGAATGGACTCGCATTCCCACCCATAGGAATACCTACAGTTTGTTTATATAAATTCCCATTAAATCTTATAAATGTATTAAATAGAACAAATTCCAATAAATCACATACCATATCCAAGCTATAACATCTTGAATTAATAGTACTTCTATGTATATTCAAATTTTATCCAAAATTGAAATTGAAAATTTAAATGTAGGACGGTACTAATACACGTACAATTATGGATTTACACATTTTAAAAGCAATTAGCTAGGGATGTAAGGGATAGACACATCAAACAATTTCTAAGTTTGGCCTGGGTATGATTTGGAAAACAATCACAAGTTAAATAAAAAAAGAGCGATTCAACTGAAAGCAAGAAACAGAATGGAAACCTATTTGAAAAGACTATTCTTTACAGGAATCGGACTGTCTCCTCCTTACAACCTTACTTACCTCCTTAGCCCCTCCTTTGCCTTTTTTCCAAATTAATCAAAAAAACTTTTTGCACAAAATAAGTTTTTCAGGAAAAAGTAAAGAACTGCATTAAACTAAAAATGAACAAAAATAGAATCAAATAATCTACCAAGCATATAACTACCACAAACCAGTATCAATAAATAAATAAAAACCAAAACAAACATAAATTAAAATAAGTCAAACTCAAAACGAGCAGAAATTAATCTGAGTAGGGTTCTAAACCTATGCTTTCTAAAAGCCAGAATATAATTTGTCTTTACTGAAAAAAAATTCAAATGAGTTTACTGAAAAAATATGCATTGTCAGTTGAATGCACATATGCTGATATTTATTCCTTAAAATCTTAATTAATTTTTTATTTCTTAAAGTTATAAAAGTGAAAACATTTAAAAGAATTTTTTTTCAGTAAAGTACAAATTATATTCTGACTTTTAGGAAGCATAGGGTTTAGAACCCTATTGGCATTAGGCACTAGCCCTCTCAATTCTTAATTTAGTTGCCCTCCAATCACTTTCGACTATTAAAAAGGGCTCTAGCCCTTTCAATTTCCAATCGAATGAGCCCTTTTTGAAGTTTCTACAACAATTCCTTCTATAAAAACTTCATATGCCCCCAGGGCATAACTTACAACCCTTGCCTGAGGGCTCTAGGGGGGAGGAGGGTGTCATCCTCAAAGACCTAATTTCCAGAACTTTCAATTACGTTGAAAAAAAAATGGCTATCTCAAAATGTTGATTGCATGTGTTTGGGGAAATGGTGGGCATCAGAGGGGGGTTATTTGCGTTCCAGTTACTTTCTACTATTATAAAGGGCACTAGCCATTTCAATTTCCAATCGAATAAGCCCTTTTTGAAGTTTCTATGACAACGCTTTTTATAAAAAACCTTTGCCCCGAGGGCTGTGGGGGGGGGGGGTTGTCATCCTTAAAAACCTTATGTCCAAAAATTTCAACTACGTTGAACAAAATGGCTATCTAAAAATTTTGATTGTATGTGTTTGACGAAAAGGTGGGCGTTAGAGGGGGGCTAGTTGCCCTCCAATCACTTTAGACTATTAAAAAGAGCACTAGCCCTTTGAATTTCCAATTGAATGAGCCCTTTTTGAAGTTTCTACAAACAAAGCTTTCAATAAAAACCTTATATGTCTTCAGGGCATAACTTATAATCCTTGCCCTGAAGACTGTGGGGGGAGTGTTCTACTCAAAGACATAATTTCCAGAACTTTCAACAACATTGAACAAAATGGCTATCTCAAAATTTTGATTGGATGTGTTTGGGGAAATGGTGGGCGTGGAAGTGGTGTTAGTTGCCTTCCAATCATTTTCGACTATTAAAAAGGGCACTAGCCGTTTCAATTTCCAATCGAATGAGCCATTTTTGAAGCTTCTACGACAACGCTTTATATGAAAACCTTGTATGCTGCCAGGGCATAACTTATAACACTTCCCCTGAGGGCTGGGGGGGGGGGAGGGGGGAGTGTCATCCTCAAAGACCTAATTTTCAGAACTTTCAATTACGTTGAAAAAAAATGGCTATCTCAAAATGTTGATTGTATGTGTTTAGGGAAATGGGGGGCATAAGAGGGGGGTTAGTTGCCCTCCAATTACTTTCTACTATTATAAAGGGCACTAGCCATTTCAATTTCCAATCGAATAAGCCCTTTTTGAAGTTTCTACAACAACGCTTTCTATAAAAAACCTTATATGCCCCCAGGGCAAAACTTACAACCTTTGCCCCGAGGGCTCTGGGGGGGGGGTGTCATCCTTAAAGACATTATTTCCAAAACTTTCAACTACGTTGAACAAAATGGCTGTCTAAAATTTTGATTGGATGTGTTTGAGGAAAAGGTGGGTGTTAGAGGGGGGAGGGGTTAGTTGCCCTTCAATCACTTTCGACTATTAAAAAGAGCACTAGCTCTTTGAATTTCCAATCGAATGAGCCCTTTTTGAAGTTTCTACGACAAAGCTTTCAGTATAAACTTATATGCCCCCAGGGTATAACTTATAACCCTTACCCTGAAGACTGTGGAGGGAGTGTCCTGTTCAAAGACATAATTTCCAGATCTTTCAACTACATTGAACAAAATGGCTATCTAGAAATTTTGATTGGATGTGTTTGGAGGAATGGTGGGCATGGAAGGGGTGTTAGTTGCCTCCCAATCATTTTTGACTATTAAAAAGGGCACAATCCCTTTCAATTTCCAATCAAATGAGCCCTTTTTGAAGTTCCTACGACACCTCTTTCTCTGCAAACCTTATATACCCCCGGGGCAGACCATATACCCGTTGCCCTAAGGGCGGTGGGGGGGGGATTTCCATCCTCAAATACCTAATTTTCAGAACTTTCAACTAAGTTGAAAAAAAATGGCTATGACAAAATTTTGATTGGATGTGTTTGGGGAAAAGATGGGCGTGAGAGGGGGATTTGCTGCCTTCTAATAACTTACGACTATTAAAAATGGCACTAACCCTCTGAATCTACAATAGAACTAACCCTTTTTGATGCTTCTACTACAACACGTTTTATAAAAACCTAATGTGCCCCCAGGGCATAACCTATAACCCTTGCCATGAAGACTGTGGGGGAGTATCCTCCTCAAAAATATAATTTCTATTTGGAAATCAACTATGCTGAACAAAATGGCTGTCTCAAAATTTTGATTGGATGTGCTTGGGGAAATGGTGGGCGTGGAAGGGGTGTTAGTTGCCTTCCAGTCACTTTCGACTATTAAAAAGGGCCCAAGTCACTTCAATATCCAATCGAATGAGCCCTTTTCGAAGTTTATATGACAACTCCTTCGATACGCAGTGCCCTGGTCTAAAAAATAAATAAATAAATTGAATATTGTGCCAACATCGTTGTTTACTTAGGTAGCACTATTGCGCTGCTTATGATTTTAACGAAAATTTGCAATTGGAAAGATAAGATTTTTCAAAGCACTAAAAATACTTTTGTTTAATTTGCAAGGTGTTGAGAAAGGGGCAGTCCCGCTTATATACAAATTAATTTATATTTGCTGTAAGTTTTAAATTTGCTCCTTACTTTAGTATCGCCGGATCAAAATTTTGAGATAGCTTTTTTCTTCAGCATAGTTGAAAGGCCTAATAACTATGTCTTTTGAGATAAAATGGCCCCCGGGGAAAGGTTTTTAAGTTATAAAATTTACCCATTGTTTTGTTTATTATTGGGAATATGCACACATTTTTCGGGTGAGGAGGGAAGGAAAAATTTTCTGCTGGGAGGATTTTACACGGGGAGAATTTTCCATGGAGAGGGAAGTTTCCAGGGGATGAACTTTTCAGGGGAAATATTACACTCGGTGAATTTGCCAGAAATCCTTGCGAAATTTCTTTAATATGCCTTGCTTTTTCTTTACCGATTCAAATTTAGGTGTGGAGATGTTATGGGTAATTGTTGGGGGTAAATTTTCGCCAGGTTTGAATTACCCAGAGGATATTTGTGGGGGACGCGGGATTTGGACGTGGAGGGGGTGGGGGCAGGTATCCTGGCGTTAGAAAAAAAACAACAGAAATTCAATTAAAAAACAAGTTCTTTCAACTGAAAGTAAGGAGCAACATTAAAACTTTTTTTTTCGGATGTTTGGATTAAAAAGTTATATAAATATTAGTAGCTTACTATTTGGCTCTCAAAACTCAAAATATTTAATACTTCTTGACCCAATTGCTTGGGCGAAGTACCGTAAAACCGGCTCTGCTCTCTATGGGAGAAACCTTAAAACTATAAATTGAAAAATCAGATACAAAATTTAACTCCATATTTTAAATTTAATTTTGACTACCAAAAATCAATATATTTTTAATACCTTTATACTTCATAACTGTAAAAAATTAAATCTTTCTCAAAGCGACAACTAGACAAATACAATCACTCCTTGAAAAATAAATAAATCAAAACAAAACACAAAAAACGGATCCGTTTAGGGGGAAGATACAAAAGTTCACAGTATTCTGTTCAGGGAAAACATTTCTGATTATAGAGGCTTCATATATCAGCTCATGGGTGCTCTGGCAACGCAAGCAAAAGTGGACGGCATATTTTACCGAAATTGCCCTTATTAAGGGAGAACGGAATGGAAAAATTCCCGGCTATCTCTTCCATGTTAAATTTTTTTAGCTTGTCTGGCGACAAAAGATGGATAAATGCACCGATTTTGGTTTACATCTTCGCCTCTGAGCTAGCAACACATTCTGAGTTTGCTATTTTTTTATTTTTTTTTTCTAGGATATCTAAATTAGGCTGTTTTGTGCTAAATCCAGTTCAACTGCTCTAAAAGAACGGTACATACAATTTTAATAAAATTAACATAGACTTGTAGAGGATTTTGAAAGGAACAACTTGACTTATAATTTTGTTTTCATAATTAATTCAAAACAGACATTTTCATAAGTTTATTTGTTTCTACTAAAAGTTGTTACCTTCAGTTTTATATTAGAAACTCCTAAGCTGTTGCATATCTAGTTTCAATAGGCGGGCATATATACCGGTTTTCAGTTGAAAAACGGTCAGGGTTTCAACTTGTATCGGCTGGCATCATAAGTGAATGTTTCAACATATTATGCAAATAGGAATGCTCCGTCAAATTAGGTTGCAGTCCAAGATTTTGAAAGAAGCGAAAGACAATTAAAGAAGAACTTGGCCTAGTTAGATCACAAAAGTGCTTTTTGAAATACAAGGGCGCTGGCAGAAAATTTTCCCGGGGGGGGGGGGCAAACGCCAAAATATCAGTGATGGTTGGGTGACATGGAATATATTTGAGGAATTTTTTTGTCGTGGGAATAAGTTTATTTTTAAATACTTATAGAAATAAACGCTCAAATAAAAAGAGCAACTAAATTGCCTGCAAAATAAAACAAAATACAGCAGATTTTAAACCTCAAGGATTTCTGGTAAATGTATCACTTTGTTTCGTCAATAATATATTTAATTATTATGCATTTAATTTTAAAGGAAATCAAACTCAAACCAAAATTACAGATAGATTGCTTTCGTATATTATACGAGAGACTTGCCTTTATACAATTTCCTACGCCTTTAAGCTCTCTACACAAGGAGTAGAGATGTTCAAAAATCATCCTGCCAGCACAGATACCACGTTTTGATTTTATAACGGCCATGTAAAATATACCTCTTTCATAACAGGACAATTCTTCCCCTCAAACTTAAAACCGTTATATATTCATACATTAAGAAAAAAAATAGAATAGCGAAAGAAAAACAAGATTTAAACTTACTATCCAGCTGTCAAATTGACCCTCTTTCTTTTTATTGATCTATTCAACTAAAAAAATGAACAAGTTCAAAAAATTTTCGTCATAAGAGAATCTTATCAAATAGTTTGTGGAAAAAAACTGGAAGTAAAGAGTGACTTGGACCGATATTCACCAACACTAAAAATTTAATTCTCGTGACAATTGCTACACCGGCAGTATTGGCTTTTAATTCTGATTCTAAATATTTAGAATTCTTTCAGTTTATTGTTACCCACCCAAAACCAAAACCAAAGATCTGAGGAAATTGGCCTGATTTTTGAAAAAAGGGACCCCCCCCCAAAAAAAAAGCAAGCGATCTTATTGAAAATCTCTTCATTGGGTACATCATATCAGAGAAAATTCAAATTCTGAGAAGCTAATTGATTTTAAAGTATCAATAACTATATTTTGGGCTTTCCAGTTGTAAAAGAAGTAATGCCACACGGTGGCAGTACTGGATTTAACCAGGTTGATTCGCTTTATTTTTAATGAATATAGTCTACGTTTGGTAATCTGTAATTGCATATCAGCTATAATGAGGGGGGTCAGTCATAGTTTAGGTGGGGTTAAGGTAGATTCCTAAAAAGTAAATTTTAATAGACAAACTGCTTACTCTTCACGAGGTTTCAGATTAATTTTGAAAGAGGTAGGGGGAGTAGGAATTAATTAAATTTTTTCGCTACACAGCAAAAATGTTACATTCCCATTTCTACCAGCACAGAGGGGGATAGCAGGGCAGATAATCATCAGCTCCGCCAGGAAATTTCTTTGGGGTGGCAAATACTCCAAGGAACTTTTTTTCAGCAATTTTAAATGGTGTTGTTTTCTTTTTCTAGTTCTATGAAGTACTTCAATGTATTGAAACAAATCTGTAATGTGTTTACCGATAAGAAAATCTTATTTTAGAGGTTGTGATGGCTTCAGTAATGTAGAAGATCAAAATTCTCACAGAATTTCTATCCATACAAATAATAATACTTCTGCTCTCTCAACAGAAATTATTTTGTAGCAATATCAACAAGAACTTCTTACCGAAATTACTATTCATCGCCAATTTTTTAATTAGCCTATATTCAAGTTTTATCCAAAATCGGAATTAAAAATTTAAACGTAGGACGGTTCTAATACACGTACAATTATGGATTTACACATTTTAAAAGCAATTAACCAGGGATTTAAGGGATACATACCTTAAATTATATCTAGGTTAGGCCTGGGTATGATTTGGAAAACAATCCGAATTTAAATAAAAAAAGAGCTTTCCAACTGAAAGCAAGAAACAAATTTGAAACCTATTTGAAAAGATTATTATTTATATGAAGCGGGCTGTCTCCTCTTTAGCTCCTTACTCTTTAGTGTGAAGTTTGGCCTTTTCCCCAAATTTTAAAGAAAATTTGCAATTGGAAAGATAAGATTTTTCAAAGCACTAAAAATACTTTTTTTTTAATAAGCAAGGTGTTGAGAAGGGGGCAGTCCCGCTTATATACAAAGTAATTTATATTTACTTGAAGTTTTAAACTTGGTCCTTACTTTAGTTGATAATTCTTTCCTATTTGTTTAATTCCATTTCATGAAACTGTAAAGTTTATGAATACAGTACTTTTGGTAACGCAGAAAAAGCGATCAATATTTCAATGATCTATGTTTGGATTTTGATGAGTAATCAAACAGTTAATGGTAATGATCTATAAGTACGGAGCGAGCGTGCTCGATAGTAAATAAAACTCTAAAAAACGGAATTTTGATACCAATTGATGTCCCAAAAGAATTGGCTTAGAATACTGATTCCAAATATATAAGTTTCATTAAGTTTAGTTTGCCCTATCAAAAGCTACGAGCCTGGGAAAATTTGTTTGATTTTCAAAAAAGGGGGTAAGACCCCTTTGAAGTCATAAAATTTAATGACAATGACAACATCGTTTCCGTCAGATTTTTGAAGTTACTAAGATTTGTTTAGTTTTCAGCAGAGAAAATGCAATTCCAAACGAAAACAGACTTTATTAATCAGTATTGTTTGGATTTGTATGCTAGATCAAATTTTCTTGAATATCATATTGAATTTGACTAAGGTGACATTTAAAGTAGTAATCAAATCGAATCAAAGGTTGGAATTACGACACAAAAAGAAGCTAATTGTCTTTTTGAGTAAAAGAAAGAGTATAAAATTTGGGTTGATAGAGTTCAATAAAGTTTAATTTACGCGTCTACAAAATGCGTACGCAAAATTTGTCTAGAAATATTATATTTGCATAAGACTTTTATTGTCAAATTTGTTTCGTAATACATTTCTTTTGTGATTTTCCTTAGCTAGAAAATTTTTGAAGCTGCTACTCTATTCTTAAAAATACGAATGCTCAACATATGTGTTACCCTCTGTATCTAATGTTTTTCCAACTAATACCAATAACCCTTGTGTGATTTTTGTTGATAAACATAACAAACAATTTTTGGTAAATCTCAAACAATTTTTTTACAGTTTAGTGTATGTAAGCATTGCCTTTGTATCAGTTGAACATCCCCCTCATTATGCCCTGAAAGTTTCAACCTAAAAGCCTAATAGCCAAGTGAACTTCGTAGCAAACTTTGACATCTTAGTTTTTATTAAATAAAAAAAAACAATTTTTTTTAACTGAAAGTAAGGAACGACGTTAAAACTTAAATAGAATAGAAATTATTCCGTATATGAAAGGGGATGTCCCTTCCTCAACGCCTGGCTCATTGCGCAAAAGTTTTTTATTTTTCAAAAAAATAGAGTTGTGAGAAAGTCAAACTTTAGCGTAAAGAGAGAGGCATTGAGGAGGGGATAGCCCATTTCATATATGGAATAATTTCTGATCGTTTTAAATTTTGATGTTGCTCCTTACTTTCAGTTAAAAAAAATTGTCTTTTTTATTTAGTTTCTGAACGTTTTTGAATTAATGCAGGTTTTGATTTTGGCTCACCATACATGAATAATTAAAACAAAATTTGCATATTAATTTTATTTTTATTTGGTTAAATGGCTTTTTCGAGACTAGTTTAATTTTATTTACGAACGTTTTTATTAGTAATAAATATACGTAACTTACGAATTAACTTACGTAACGGACTTCTATATTCATAGATTTTTAATACGTATATTAGGGGTTCGCCCCCTAGTCAATACCTTGCGCTTTAAGATCAAGTTCGAATGTTGTTCCAATTCTTTAAAATGACCCCTTAATCACAAAGGCCGTTAATTAGAATAAATAGCTCTTATGAAAGTACTAAAAAATCTTTGGCTTAAAGAGAGAAGTATTGACTAGGGGTGAACCCAATCATATACGTAACATTTTCTGTTCGTTTTAAGTTTTGATGTTGCTCCTTACTTTCAGTTGAAAAACTTGTTTTGTTTTTTTATTTAATTTCTGATCTTTTTCTTTAATAATGCTGGGAAATCCGGCGCCCCCTTTGTAGCAATGTCCCTTCCCCTATGAAAGCTTCCTTCATGGAAATATCCTCCCATATAACCCCCGACTCACCCCCCCCCCACCTACCAGAAAAAATCCCACCTGAAAACGTCTGTATACTTTCCAATAATAAATACTATATGTTAACATTGGGTAAAGTTCATAACTTTCAGCCCTCCCCCCGGGAACTTCGGGGGATTTAGTCATCCTAAAAGACATAGTTATCATATTTTCGACCATGCTGAACAAAATGGCTATCTCAAAATTTTGGGAAAAAATGAGCGTGGGAGGGGGCCTAGTTGCCCTCCATTTTTTTGGTCACTTAAAAGGGGCACTAGAACTTTTAATTTCCGTTCCAATGAGCCCTCCCACGATTTTCTAGGACCACTGGGTCGATATGATCACCCCTGAAAAAAAAAACAACAAAAAAACAAATAAACACGCACCCGTGATCTTTCTTCTGGCAAAAAATGCAAAATTCCACATTTTTGTAGATAGGTGCTTGAAACTTATACACTAAGGTTCCCTAATACACTGAATATGATGGTGTGATTTTCATTAAGGTTCTATAAATTTTAGGGGGTATATCCCCTTTTTTCTAAAATCAGCCAAATTTTCTCAGGCGCGTAACTTTTGATAGGTAAGACTAAACTTGATGAAACTTATATATTTGAAATCAGCATTAAAATGTGATTCTTTTGATGTATCTATTGGTGTATTGGTGTATTATATTCTTTTTTTAGAGTTTCGATTACCATTGAGCCGGGTCACTCCTTACTTACAGTTCGTTATCACGAGCTGTTTGATTACCCTGATCCTTAGTATGAAAAGAAGATAAACATGATAGCTAGGTCCTGCTTGAGGACGTTTACAGAATTTTACCTCAGGAGACACTAACATCTCGTGAAAGGCAAAGATTTCAAGAAGGCCAAGAATGGAAAAAACTTGTGCCCTTGGAGAGGAACGATTCTTCTAATTCATCATCATTCATAAAGCATGTTTTTGCTGAATACTTATAGTTACACAAATGTTTTCCCAAAGCTAACTCTGTTGGGATGCTTTCAACAATAGAATGCTTGTGTACCCCTATTTTTCACATTTCTTTGGACAAAGTTAAATTGGAAGCAAGTCTAAAAATTTAATATATAAATTTTCAAAGGGTAATACGAATTTTGGTGGTAAAGTGTTTAGGTTAAATGTTTAGTGTAAGTTTTATATTTAGACCCTGACTATTTTGTGACACAACCAGGTTCGAACATTTTTCCCTTTCCTAATGACAAATCCTGTGTAAACAATTAAAAAATTGCACAGTCTATAAATTGTCAAATAATTGACCCTAAAGAATATGGGAACCGGCAGGGGGGCCATGCCCCCCCCCTCGGAAATTTGGCACTAAAAATTGATTATAAGGAAACTACAGGAAAGAGAGCAGAATAGAGGAACTATCGAAGTTCGTTCTCGATAAAGCAAAGACCTTGCGATCAACTCGCCGAAGTACAGCTCGTCAAGACTACCTTGAGAAGGGTACTCCCCGCCAAGAATATCTGAAAACGAGTTTCGCCCGGCGATCGGTTGTTACTTGGAATAGATTGCCGGCAGAGGTAATCACGAAAAATCCTTCCCTTGAAAAATCCAAGAGAAGGTATAACAAGTGCCTCAGTGTTAGAAAATGAGGTAACTACCAGGACTAGCGGCAAATCATCATTTGTGACGGAGCCGTGAAGCCTGTAAAAAAGAAAAAGAAAAAAAGAAAAACACATGGAAAAAATGTGTACTGCTCCATTGTTGGCTGCCTGCCAAAAGATTTTGACCCTTAATAAGGAAAACACTAGTTCTAATTTGTGACTGAGTGACCCTTTTATATTTTTCCATAAACATTTTTGCTATATTATATGGTTCAAGCAACAACAACAAAAAAAAATAATCAAAGTTTTCATAGTAACGAATGGTAAGTAAATAACGACCCTTGTCAATAACGAAAGTATAAGAGCCTAACTATTGATAACATTAAATCACAGAATGAACTTTTTATTGTGATCCTAAATATGTATTTGCTAATAAGTTGTTAGTGCAGTTATTAGTACACAAGAAAGTTTCTACGATGATAGTAAACAACTGAATAAGGGGTAACTTTGGTAAAAATGTGCCTTAAAATCTTGATTGCTTTGCAAGAGTACCCATGAGCTGATATATGGAGCCACTGTGATCAAAAATGTTCCCCTAAACGGTATGATGGGAATTTTTTCTCCCTGAACGGATACGTTTTTTTTTTTTTTCCAAGAGTGATTGTATTTACCTAATTGCCACTTTGAAAAAGATTTGATTTTCTACGGTTATGGAGTATAAAGGTGTCAAATATATTGGTTTTTGGTATTCAAAATTAAATGGAAAATATCTAATAAAAATTTTAATTTGATTTTCTTAATCTTAGTTTTAGCGTTTTACTTTGACCAAACTACTTTGTTAATGCGTTACTTTTATAAACATTGAGTAGTCTGAAGGTATTATATATTTTGGTGTTTGATAACCAAATTCAAAACTGTCGATATTGTCAAAAAATATCCGTCCAACGCTTCGACATTGCTCAACAGAACAGACATCTGGGAGTTTACATCATAGCTTTTGTAAGTTTTGTAGCTTTTGCTTTTTGTTAGCTTTTGTAGTTTTTGTGTTTTGCAATTGTCGTTTCTTTTCTCTCCACTGGCCGCAGTCTCGTTTTTTTTTTTTTTTCACTGGGATTTGTCTCTTTGTTTGTTTTTTTGACATTTTACATGGCCGGTATAAAATCAAGACGTGGTATCTGTGCAGGCCGGATGATTTTTGAGTATTTCTGTTCCTTGTGTAAACTGTTCTCAAGCATAGAAACTTGCATAAAGAAAAGTCCACATTTATTATAATCTACGTAAGCAATAAATCATTCTGTAATTTTGATTTGAGTTTGTTTTCCATCTAAAATTAAATGCATAATAATTACACATATTATTGATTAAATAAAGCGATCCCTTTTCAAGGAATCCTTGTTGTTTAAAATTTACTGTATTTTGTTTCATTTTGAATGTAATTTAACTGCTCTTTTTATTTGAGTTTTTCACTAAAAGTATTTATAAATAAACTTATTCCTACAAATATAAATATCCTGAAATATAGTCCTTGTCCCCCAACCACCAATGCTGTTTTGGCGTCTGCCCCCCGCCCCTCCTGGAAAATTTTCCGTCGATGCCCTTGCTAAATGAGTGTATTCTTTTCTGTCAATATATTATCAAACGTCCTTACGCTTTTCTTTAATTGATCCTTCTTCTTTTTTAAATGTCTAGTCTTTTCTAGTCTAGTCTAATGCTGAGAGGGAACCAAAATTCTACATATTTGTCCACTTTTTTCCTTTTTGTGATTTTGTCGTTTGAAATCAGGTGAGATCTTCAAACCCTGCAACTGAAATTTTGCAGAGTCAAGTTAAGGACCGCCTTCTTAACCCATTTGTATTCATCAAAAGATTACCGCCCCATTTTTGTACAGTAAAAACTCCTTTGCATAGCCAATATTCGGTTTTCATACCGTCCAGCCTTAAGTTGTTTTACTTGTGTTATTTTTAATTATACGAACTTTCTTTTGTACTAATAACTGCACTAATTACTAATAAACAAATATATAATTAGGATCACCATAAAAAGCTGATTCTTTGATTGAATATTATCAATAATAAGGCTCTTACACTTTAGTTATAGGGTCAAAACCTATTGGCAGGCAGTCAACAATGGGGTAACACACATATTTTCCATGGTTTTTCCATATTCTGCTTTTTTTCTTTTTGTTTCCTTATAATTACTTTATAGTTCCAAATTTCCAGGGGGGGGGGCATGGCTCCAACCCCCTTGCTCTAGGTAAGTAAAATTAAAAACTAGCAAAGATTCTAGCTGCTGTGTTGGCCTCTGACAGTTGTTGCTCCCCTGTTGAGTGAAGGAAGTTGGGTTGAGCCCTTTGGTTTCAGTAAATATTCTCATGCTAAGTTTAGCATCTTGTGTCAGATTTTCCGTTTTTGTTTGAAGTGAAATATTCGAATTCTTTTTTATTTATAGTTTTTTTGTGCTTTGTTCCACTGCTTTATTTAAGTTAAACCTCTTTTTTCTCTCTTAAATTTTTGTAAATGGAAAAGTAGTGTGGTTTAAAAAATCAATCGCGTATAGCCTACTTGGAGGCGCTTTCGCATAATCTTGCTGGATTCAATTTTGGGCCCAGCAGCGGGTTGCTGCGGCCGATTTTGAACTTGGGGTATATACTCCTAAAAAGGGCTTATCCCAGATTTGCCTCTCAGTCACTTGGACTATCTGTCTTGGCTTTTTCTGCAATTAGCCATGTGATTTTCAAAACACTGTGCCTGCAAAACACTTGATTTTCAATTCAAGTATTTGAATTGAAAATCAAGTATTTTGCAGGCATCAAGACATCACTAATTGTAGAAAAAGCCAAGACAGATAGTCCGAGCGATTTAGAGGCAAATCTGGGATAAGCCCTTTTTAGGATTGTATAAAAATGATGTTATTTCATTTGTTGATAGATAAGTCTATGAAGATTCCACTATTGCCAAGTAGAGATCAATCCCACCACACGACATAAAAAGCGTTTATTTCCTCTTTTCAAATTACCATTTAGTTTCGGATTTTTAGCTGAGTTTTTTTCACCTGGATTTTTATTTTGGATGTTGCTATCTTTTTTTCTTCTTGTATTTAAATATGAAAAATTATTGTATATTGTTGCTGTATTGTGTTGTACTGTATTAGGTTTATCAGCTTTTAATTTGATATTTTTTACTTTCCTTATATTTTTATAGTTTAGATTGTTGATGTATTGCTGAAATAGTTTTCATTATTTTGTTTTCTTTTTCAGATTTATTTTAGCTTTCCTGATAGTTTTTTTTTTAAATTTTGGAATTATGTGTAGTTAAAATTGCACATTTTAGATGATTTTGTTGAATAGTTAAATCACCGTCCAACATTAAAATACATCTGGTATTTAAGATAAGCTCATGCTACTGCTACTTCAAACTTTCGCCAAATAATGTTCACAAAACCAACTTTACGATAAAGAGCAGAGGTTAGGGGAGGGGATATTTGGCTTCACTCGTTATTTTTATTTGAAAAAAAGCTTGCCTTAGAATTTCAAATTTTTTTTTTAATGTAATATTAAAACTTATTTTAAACAATAGAAGCTGTATTTTCCCCTAACGCATCTTCTCATTATGCAAAATTTCATCCTTAATAAATATTTTGATTCTAAAAGAGCTCACTTGCATGCGTTTTCTCCAGACAATAACATAAGATCATCATAGATATAAGGGGATGTACCATCCGCTTATTGTTACTATTAATTAAAAAAACTTTTTCCACAAAATTAGTTTTTCAAAGAAAAGTAAAGAACTCCATTAAACAAAAAATTAGCAAAAATAAAATCAAATAATCTACCAAGCGTAAAACTACCACAAATCAGCATCGATAAATAAATGAAACCCAAAACGAACAGAAATTACATTAAATAACCGAGTCAAAATCAAAACAAGCAGAAATTAACATAAGTTGGGCGCAAAACCCCTATGCCTTCCCAAGGCCAGAACAAGATTTGTACTTTACTGAAAAAAATATAAATGTTTTTACTTTTGCAACTTTAATAAATCCATTAATATTATCATTTTGATTACTAAATATCATTATATGTATATTAAACTGAAAACGAACATTCATTTGTATTTTTTCAGAAAAGCGCTAATTTTTTTCTAACCTTAGGAGGTCATAGGGGTTTTGCGCCCAACTTTTGTTAATTTCTGCTCGTTTTGAGTTTGACTCGGTTATTTATTGTAATTTCTGTTCGTTTGGTTTTTATTATATTATATTATATTATATTTATTATATTGGGTTTTTATTTTATTATTTGATTTTATTTTTGCTAATTTTTGTGTTTAATGGAGTTCTTTACTTTTCTTTGAAAAACTTATTTTGTGGAAAAAGTTTTTTTTAAATTAATTTCTGTTCGTTTATATTTACATAGTCTTTTCAGGGAAAAAGAAAATAATACTTTAAAACATTTCGTTTTTTAAGACTTTTTAGTTTGGCCTGCTATTTGTATGATGGAGAAAAACTTTCAGCAATTTTTAACAAAATACACCCTTTTATAAATCTGGACACAAATAGTACTGTTTAATTTAGTTTCATACCTCCTCTAGTTGACCTGAAATAGAAAACTTGATGCCATTCGCAAAAAAATCTGCTTACTTTCTTTTGTAGCGTAGACACACATACGCTAATTAAACTTTTTTAAATTTCAAGAGCAGAAGCAGCTCCGAAAGTTCGAACAAACTACTCTCGGTCGTTTTTGGAATATTGCTGAGATGCCTTATTTGGAATTAGCATTAATACAGTGCATTTTGATTTAAGGCAACATTTAGTTTCTAAACATAATGGGCAAATGGGAGGGTGGGCGTGGGAGGGTGGGAATAGAAGGGGGATTAGTTGCCCTCAAATCACTTTCGACTATTAAAAAGGGCATCATCCCTTTCTATTTTCAATCGAATGAGCCCTTTTCGAAGTTCCCATGACAACTCCTTCGATACGAAGTGCACTGGTCTAAACAACAACAACAACAAAAAATGTCACTACTCACTTTCGACTATTAAAAAGGGTAATAGCCCTTTGAATTTCAAATCGAATGAGCCCTTTTTCAAGTTTCTAAGACAAAGATTTCGATAAAAACCTTATATGCCCCCAGGGCATAACTTATAATCCTTGCCCTGAAGGTTGTGAGGGATCGTCCTCCTATAAAACACATTTTCTATCTTGACATCAACAGCGATGAACAAAATGGCTATCTCAAAATTTTGATTGGATGTGTTTGGGGGAATGATGGGCGTGGGGGGGCTAGTCGCCCTCCAATCACTTTTGACTATTAAATAGGGCAATAGCCCTTTGAATTTCCATCGAATGAGCCTTTTATGAAGTTTCTACGACAACTCCTTCTGTAAAAACCTTATATGCCCCCAGGGCATAACTTACAATCCTTGCACTGAGGATTGTGGGGGAGTGTCCTCCTCAAAAATATATTTCTATCGGGAAATCTACTACGCTGAACAAAATGGCTATCTCAAAATTTTGATTGGATGTGTTTGGGGGAATGATGGGCCTGGGGGGGGGGGGGCTAGTTGCCCTCCAATCACTTTCGACTGTTACAAATAGCACTAGTCCTTTGAATTTCCAATCGAATGAGCTTTTTTTGAAGTTTCTACGACAAAGCCTTCTTTAAAAAACTTATATGCCCCCAGGGCATAAGTTAACACCCTTGTCCTGAGGGCTGTGGGGGAGTGTTCTCCTCAAAAACATACTTTCTATCTGAAAAACAACTACGCGAAACAAAATGGCTATCTCAAAATTTTGCTTGGATGTGTTTGGGGGAATGATGGGCGTGGGGGGGATCTAGTTGCCCTTCAATCACTTTCGACTATTAAAAAGGAACTAGCCCTTTGAATTTCCAATCGAATGCGCCTTTTTTGAATTTTCTACGACAACGCCTTCTATAAAAACCTTATATGCCCCCAGGGCATTACTTAATACCCTTGCCCTGAGGGTTGTGGGGGAGTGTCCTCCTCAAAAACATATTTTCTATCTGGAAATTAACTACGCTGAACGAAATGGCTGTCTCAAAATTTTGTTTGACTGTGTTGGGGGGACTGATGGGCGTGGGGGGGGCTAGATGCCCTACAATCACTTTCAACTATTGAAAAGAGCACTAGCCTTTCGAATTTCCAATCGAAAGAGCCCATTCTGAAGTTTCTACGACGACCCCTTCCATATGAAGTCCCCAGCTCTAAAGGAAAAAAAATAATACATAGTACATTTTGCCAACATCGTTCTTATATGCCCTCAGGGCATAGCTTAAAACCCTTGCCCCGAGGGTTGTGGGGGATTGTCCTTCTCAAAAACATATTTTCTATCTGGAAATCAACTACGCTGAACAAAATGGCTGTCTCAAAATTTTTGATTGGATGTGTTTGGGGAAAGACTGGGCGTGGGGGGGGGGCTAGGTGCCCGCCAATCACTTTTTACTATTAAAAAGGGCACTAGCCCTTTAAATTTCCAATCGAATGAGCCTATTTTGAATTTTCTACGACAACGCCTTCTATAAAAACCTTATATGCCCCCAGGGCATAACTTAAAACCCTTGTCCCGAGGGTTGTGGTGGAGTGTCCTTCTCAAAATCATTTTTTCTATCTGGAAATCCACAACGCTGAACAGAAGGGCTATCTCAAAATTTTTGATTGGATGTGTTTGGGGGAATGATGGGTGTGGGGGGGGGGCTAGCGACTAGGCTTTGAAGTCTCTACGACAACCCTTTCCATATGAAGTGCCCTGCTCTACAGTAAAAACACAATATATGGTACATTGTGCCAACATTGTTCTTATATGCCCTCAGGGCATAACTTAAAACCCTTGCCCTGAGGGTTGTGGGGGAGTGTCCTCCTCAAAATATATTTTCTATCTGGAAATCAACTACGCTGAACCTAAATGGCTGTCTCAAAATTTTGATTGGATGTCTTTGAGGGAATGATGGGCGTGGGGGGGGGGGCTAGTTGCCCTTCAATCACTTGTGACTATTAAAAAAATGTACGAGCCCTTCGAATTTCCAATCGAATGAGCCTGTTTTGAAGTTTTTACGACAACGCCTTCTATAAAAACCTTATATGCCCCCAGGGCATAACTTAAAACCCTTGCCCTGAGGATTTTGGGGGAGTGTTTTCCTCAAAAACATATTTTCTATGTTAAAATCAACTACGCTGAACAAAATGGCACTAGAACTTTCAATTTCCAATCGAATGAGCCCCTTTTGAAGTTTCTACGATGACCCTTTCCATATGAAGTGCCCAGCTCTAAAGGAAAAAAAAATAAATAGTACATTGTACCAACCTCGTTCTTACATGCCCGCAGGGCATAACTTAAAACCCGTGCCCCGAGGTTTTTGGGGGAGTGTCCTTCTCAAAAACATATTTTCTATCTGAACATCAGCCACACTGAACAAAATGGCTGTCTCAAAATTTTTTTGGATGTGTTTTGGGGAATGATGGGCGTGGGGGGGCTAGTTGCCCTCCAATCACTTTTTACTATTAAAAAGGGCACTAGCCCTTTTAATTTCCAATCTAATGAGCCTTTTTTGAAATGTTTACGACAACGCCTTATATAAAAACCTTATATGCTCCCAGGGCATATCTTGAAACCTTGCCCTGAGGGTTGTGGGGGAGTGTCCTCCTCAAAAACATGTTTTCTATCTGGAAATCAACTACGCTGAACAAAATGGTTATCTCAAAATTTTGATTGGATGTGTTTGGGGGAAGTATGGGCGTGGGGGGGGGCGAGTAGCCCCCCAATCAATTTTAACTATTAAAAATGGCACTATCCCTTTGATTTTACCATCAAATGATCCTTTTATTAATTTTCTATAGCAAAGTTTTCTATAAAAACCTAATATAACTCCAGGGCCATAACTTTAAACACTTGCCTTGAGGTCTTTAGAAGAGTCTACTCCTCAAAAATACATTTTCTATTTGGAAATCAACTACGCTGAGCGAAATGGCTATCTCGAAATTTTGATTGGATGTGTTTGGGGGTATGATGGGCGTGGGGGGGGGGGCTAGTCGCCCTCCAATCACTTTCGACTGTTAAAAAGGGCCCTAGAACTCTCGATTTCCAATCGGATGAGCCCGTTTTGAAGTCTCTACGACGACCCCTTCCGTATGAAGTGCCCTGCTCTAAAGTAAAAAAATAATATATGGTACATTGTACCAACATTGTTCTTATATGCCCTCAGGGTATAACCTAAAACCCTTGCCCGAGGGTTGTGTGGGAGTGTCCTCCTCAAAAAGATATTTTCTATCTGGAAATCAACTACGCTGAACAAAATGGCTATCTCAAAATTTTGATTGGATGTGTTTTAGGGAATGATGGGTGTGAGGGGGGGGGGGGCTAGTTGCCCTCCAATCACTTTCGAATATCAAAAAGAGCACTAGCCACCCCAATTTCCAATCGAATGAGCCCTTTTCGAAGTTTCTACGACAATTCCTTCGATACGAAGAGCCTGTCGAAGAAAAAAAAAACAACACATTGTGGTCACATCGTTCTTTACTTAGGCAGCGCTAGCGCGCTGCCTAGCGCGCTGGCTATCTCAAAATTTTTATTTGATGTGTTTGGGGGAATGATGGGTGTGAGGGGGGGGGCTAGTTGCCCTCCAATCACTTTCGACTATTAAAATGAGCACTAGCCCTTTGAATTTCCAATCTAATGAGCCTTTTTTGAAGTTTCTACGACAATGCTTTCTATAAAAACCTTACATGCCCCCAGGGCATAACTTAAAACCCTCCCTCTTAGGGCTGTGGGGGAGTGTACTCCTCAAAAACATATTTTCTATCTGGAAATCAACTACGCTAAACAAAATGGCTATCTCAAAATTTTGATTGGATGTGTTGCCCTGAATCACTTTCGACTATTAAAAAGGGCACTAGCCACTCCAATTTCCAATCGAATGAGCCCCTTTTGAAGTTTCTACGGCGACCCCTTCCATATGAAGTGCCCAGCTCTAAGGAAAAAAAAAATAATATATAGTACATTGTACCAACATCGTTCTTATATGCCCGCAGGGAATAACTTAAAACCCTTTCCCTGAGGGTATTGGGGGAGTGTCCTTCTCAAAAACATATTTTCTATCTGTAAATCAACTACACTGAACAAGCTGTCTGCCTCAAAATTTTGATTGGATGTATTTGGGGAAATGATGGGCGTGGGGGGGCTAGTTGCCCTCCAATCACTTTTTAGTATTAAAAAGGTCACTAGCCCTTTGAATTTCAAAACGAATAAGCCTTTTTTTAAATTTCTACGACAAAGCCTTCTATAAGAACCTTATAGGCCCCCAGGGCATAATTTAAAACGCTTGCCCTGTGGATTGTGGGGTAGTGTCCTTCTCAAAAACATGTTTTCTATCAACTCCACTGAACAAAATGGCTATCTCAATATTTTGATTGGTTGTGTTCGGGGTAATTATGGGCGTGGGGGGGGGGCTATTTGCCCTCTTAACAAGTTTGAATATCAAAAATGTCACTAGCGCTTCGAAGTTATAATAAAAAAAGTCAGGTTAGAGCTCTCTACAGCCACGCCTTCAAGAAGGCCATTATATGACCCCGGGGCATAACTTAAAACCCTTTCCCCGAGGATTCTGGGGTAGTGTCCCTCTCAAAACTATATATTCTATCTGGAAATTGACTACGCTGAGCGAAATGGCTATCTCGAAATTTTGATTGGATGTGTTTGGGGGTATGATGGGCGTGGGGGGGGGGGGGGGGGCTAGTGGCCCACCAATCACTTTCGACTATTAAAAAGGGCCCTAGAACTCTCGATTTCCAATCGGATGAGCCCGTTTTGAAGTCTCTACGACGACCCCTTCCATATGAAGGGCCCTGCTCTAAAGTAAAAAAATAATATATGGTACATTGTGCCAACATTGTTCTTATATGCCCTCAGGGTATAACTCAAAACCCTTGCCCGATGGTTTTGTGGGAGTGTCCTCCTTAAAAAGATATTTTCTATCTGGAAATCAACTACGCTGAACAAAATGGCTATCTCAAAATTTTGATTGGATGTGTTTGGGGGAATGATGGGTGTGAGGGGGGTGCTAGTTGTCCTCCAATCTCTTTCGACTATTAAAAAGGGCACTAGCCACCCCAATTTCCAATCGAATGAGCCCTTGTCGAAGTTTCTACGACAATTCCTTCGATACGAAGAGCCTGTCGAAGAAAAAAAAAACAACACATTGTGGTCACATCGTTCTTTACTTAGGCAGCGCTAGCGCGCTGCCTAGCGCGCTGGCTATCACAAAATTTTTATTTGATGTGTTTGGGGGAATGATGGGTGTGGGGGGGGGCTAGTTGCCCTTCAATCCCTTTTGACTATTAAAATGTGCGCTAGTCCTTTTAATTTCAAGACGAGTAAGATTTTTTTGAAGTTTTTAAGACAACACTTTCTATAAAAACCTTATATGCCCCCAGGGCATAACTTAAAACCCTTGCCCTGAGGGCTTTGGGGGAGTTTCCTCCTCAAAAATATATTTTCTATCTGGAAATCAACTACGCTGAACAAAATGGCTATCTCAAAATATTGATTAGATGTGTTTGGGGGAATGATGGGCGTGGGGGGGGGGGCTAGTTACCCTCCAATCACTTTCGACTATTAAAAACGGTACTAGCCCTTTGAATTTCCAATTGAATGAGCCTGCTTTGAAGTTTCTATGACAACGCCTTCTATAAAAACCTTATATGCCCCCAGGGCATAACTTAAAACCTTTGCCCTGAGGAATGTGGGGGAGTATCCTCCTCAAAAACATATTTTCTATCTGGAAATCAACTACGCTGAACAAAATGGCTATCTCAAATTTTTGATTGGATGTGTTTGGGGGAATGATGGGCGTTGGGGGGGGGGGCTAGTTGCCCTGAATCACTTTCGACTATTAAAAAGGGCACTAGCCACTCCAATTTCCAATCGAATGAGCCCTCTTCGAAGTTTATACGACCACTCCTTCGATAGGAAGTGCCCGGGTATGGAGAAAAAAAAAAACACATTGTGCCCACATCGTTCTTTACTTATGCAGCGCTAGCGCGCTGCCTATGATTATCATTATTATTTTTGGTCCATTGCTTCTGGCTATCCATCTGTCTTCCTGGTCTTTATTCAAATTTTAAGTAGTTCTCTGGGTAAGAGCGGATCTGAAAACTCCAAAAACGAATTTTCAGGCCATAGCTTTACATATGATCTTGTGAATGTAATCTTTTATAGTATTTACGAAACATTGCCTATATTAAACCTGTCATCCCTTAAGAATTGATATTCACTGATTAACTCAAATATCCTAAAATTATAGGGTTCTACAGGTTGAATCCCCACCAATCCATTTTTGTTTAGGACCTGTCACCAATGACCTGATGGGATAGATTATAAAATTAGGGTGCAAAAAGGCACTTTTTGTGCTTTTGACCCATCCCCTAATAACTTGTGCAAAGCCGCGTATGTGAATGAATGAGTGCTCATATGGATTTCCTCTGTCAAATGATTCTTGAACGAAATGTTGACGGTTCTGAAGCAGGGGCGCTCTGAAAGACAGAAGAAGATTTGTTAGATGTTTTCTAAAGCAATTGTCTGCAGATTGTTTTGGGTACCTGTCTGACTGACCATATTTTAAACAATAAGCTGTACAAGAAATGTGGTCCAATCCCACTATCTAGGACTGTAGTGAGAGAAAGCTTGAGATGGCTAGGACACGCTCTGCAGATGAAGAATGACAGATTGCCAAAGATTGTGCTTCTCTGCCAATCATCTAGGAGCATCTTATCCCCGAATGGGGTGGGAAGAGGTCGCAGGGAAAGATTTGAGGAAAATTGAAGCTTCTTATTAGAGCGTAAAGAGGGAGGCTTTGAATAGATTGAGATGGAGAAGGAGCGTGCCTAGCTTTATTGGCCTAAGGTTGCTTGGTATTGCAGTGAGTTGTTAGTAGTAGTAGTAGTATTGTGTATACAAACCATTCACTTTGTATGGACTGCACATGTGTTTAATGAGGAATGTAGTATGGCAGGATGACCTCTGAAGCTGGGGGCTTTAAAAGGAAATTTTGGTAGTTTTAGAAGATTGAGGTGTCATACTTTTTTGCTCCCTTCAGCTGACTTTCCCTCTCCCTGAAAGGCTGAAAATACATAAAAAATCCGGAATTCAGAAATATTTCAAACAAACAGGATATTATTGTGACCTATCTTTTTTTTAATCCTTTACTACCATTCGAAATTTTTATCACTCTTGCCCTGAAGTAAAGTCTACTGGTGTCCTCGGTTCATATAGTAGGTGGTCCAGGTCTATGGCGTGAATAAAACGTGGCAATGTTTGTAGAAAACAAAATGTTTACGAATTTGTTGGAGCCTAAAGCTAGCACAATTTCAATGACTGTAATAAAAAATGTGTAAAAAAAAATGTATGCAAAGTAAAAATTTATAAAATATGTAAAATTTGGATGACTAAAATTTCAATCTACAATTATTTTTTTTTAATTTCAGATGGTTTGGCTGATAAGTGGGAGTGATGAACGATTACATTTATTTAAAGAAAATAGAGATGACCACACATATGAAGAAGTGGACATTGGACCTTTTTTTCCTGAACTGAACAGGATTTTTCCAAGTATCGTTCTTTGGGTGGATATTATGTATGACCAACAGAAACACAGGTATTTCTAAGTCTTGGTAATCCTTATTAATTTGTCCTTTTTCTACGTTAGTTCGCACCTTTTGTGTAGCGATTTTTCTCTAAAAAGCCTAAAAAGTTGAAGGTCTAAAAAGTTGTAAAAAATAAATATAAATTGTTTTGTTAGAAAAAAACTAGCATTCTAAATGGACTAAAAAGTATGAAATAATCTTTTGTTTTTTTCTCGATAATCTGGGAATACAAGTGAAAATGAGGGGCGCAATATCTATTTTATGAAAAGCTCAATCCGTTCTGTGTCCCTCGTTTTTACTTGTATTCATAGATTCTAGAGAAAAAACTTTTTTCTTATTTTTAGACGTTTTTGAAAACAAGTCAAATTTTTTTTTATTTAGTTGTTTTTTCCATTCTTCTTTATTTTTTATGCCCAATGTTTGGCTGGTTTGAAAAAGCTTGAGAGCGTCTTTTCCAACCTAAAAGTTTTGGATTATATCTAGCTTTGATCTAGTAAAGAGCAATGTATCTACCACGGGTTAACACAGAATAGATCAGGGACCATGAAATCCCAGATTTTGGGATATCCTCTTTTTTTGGTTTGAAAAGCAATCTAAGGCCACTGAACTGCCTATTCAGCATCCTTTGTGCCCATGGGTGCCACTGCAACCCCTCATGACATTACATTACATTTCGAAGCATTCTTAAAAACGGTCAAATGTTGAAAAAATATATCTCATAGGGCTAAATTGTGCGTGCAGCCCCAGGGACATGGGCTTAAAATTGTGAAATTAGCCAGTTTTTGAATGGAACAACATAAGCAGATTTAATTAAAAAGCGGACAGGTCACGCCTTGTTACATTTCAAGCAAGTAATTTGTAAGAAAGAACTTATTCACGATTTATGGCACTTACTAAGGAGGCTGAGAGGAGGAGTATATAAGAGAGAGGATTCTAAACCTGAGGCTTAAGGTTTTCGATCGTACGATTAAGATGGTTTTCTTTTTATGCTTCTCAGCCTATACGCTCTGGAAATGGCAGGAAAATTACCATATGGCACTTTATGATGGCGTTATCAAGACGAATTTGTAAGAAGCACGGAGATGTGAAAATCAGCTTTCGGATGGGCACTTTAAAAGATGTCTATACTGTCCCAGTTACGAAAAATAAAGAAAGAAGAAAAAAAAAGTCGCATCAATTCTTCCCATGGAAGAAAGTGATTTTCTTTGTTGTTCAAGGTTGGGGACTGTTCTTCTCCTGCATAGAGTTTTCAACTTATGGGGATTGGCTTACTTTTCGTTTCAGTCTGACGCAATTTTCAAAGGGTTTTCGGCTCTTTTTTTAAATTCCCATAAATATTTTTCGCAATAAACTGTTACTAATAAGGTTAACCGAAATAACAGCTACCATTCCCGAATCAGCTCCAAATGGTAATATACCCTCACTAGATTTTTTTTCAAATTTTAACCTATCAGTTACTGTGGGTTTGGGTTTGCTCTTTACTAGGTTGCAGTAATTGGTGCAACCACAATGCCATATTGACTGCGGGTGTCAAAATTTTCTGTGTGATGTTGCTTCGCAGACTATGCAAGATCTATTCACCAAACTAGCTGCAATAAACTGACTCGTAATATTTTTCAGTATTTTCGAATGGCAAACATTGAGCACAGGGGCACGTTTGAACAAAGCCCCGTAAAACTCTTAAAACTACTTTAGAGCAGCATTAAATATCTCCTTGGTGGATAAATATACACATATCACGTCGAATGTATATTCATTCGTTTGTAAGGGCTAGGGGGGGGGGGTAGAGCAAAGGAATGAACTTTTAGGAATGAGATAAGCTGTTAATAATGTTTCAATGGCAATGTTGTGGATTAGATAGAGGCTTTTATGTCATTAGGCATATTTGTCTGATTTTGCATTAGCCTGATAGCCTTGACAGTATAAAAATTTGAAGTAAGTGAATGAGATGCAAGCTAGCTATGAAAGAAAGTGATTTAGGCTACCTTGTTTTTTTTTTTTTTTCATATTTCACATGAGGCTTAATTCCTTGTTGAAAGTTTTGGACCATGAAAAATACATCTGCAAAAAATATTGCTTTGATCAGGCTTGTTAAGATGGGCCCTCAAAATCTTTGGTTTCTAGCCTTTGCCCTTGAAAAACCTATTGGTTGTCCTAGAATTTGCATTCTCTGGCGTTTAAACCCTCTCTGGCCCAAAATTGATGTTTTACGCACTTTGCTGTGGCACGATCTGTTTTTTTTTGCTTCAAAAGTCACCATTTGCTGACTATTCATTAATAACCTTGGCAATCATGGCAGCAGTAATGTCGTTATCATTTGATGATTTATAAATAGATACAGAGTTCGTTGCTGCGCTCGCGTCATACTTAAGTCGTTTTTCATGGCAAGGGGAGTGGCCGCCGTGGAAAATGTGGGGTAGCATAGTAGCACTTCTACTTGACTGTTTTCATGGCCTAGTGAAATTTGTTGGCATATTTGGCAGCTTTTGGAATTCTGTCGAATTCTGCTACTGGCAACTTTTTAACTTTTTCCAGACCTAGGGAGGGGGCTAAAAACTCCCGTTTAGGGTTTGCTAAACAGGAGCTTTCTATATTGAAAGCTACTGGCATTACTAGGCGTATTTTAGAATAATTGAGCAAATGAAAGCTACTTGTAATAATTGAGAGCTACTTGTAGTGTGTCGGCGCCTAGTAAACTGTGGCTGTGAATTGTTGAAAGCTGCTCGTATTTTGAAATATTAGAACTAATTAAATGATTGAAAGCTACTTGTGCTTTACAACTGAAATCTATTTGCCTTTGTAGACGTCTAGTAGCCTGTGGCTGTGAATGTGGAAAATTGCTTTTCTTCGTCACCAATGTAGTTAATGACCTCCCAAATTTGGAAAATGAATACACAGAAGATTTTTCAAGTCCAATAACTTCTGTCAAATTTTTTGAAACTAATAAAGCACCTTTTCCAGCACCAGCCTTTCTGACTCAGAGTAAGTATTTCATTTCTTTTTTATATTTTTATTATATTATATGCACAACCCTTTTTCTATTACACTAGGGATGGTGGGAAGGGGTATGTTAGCTTTGTCATCTCAATCATTAAAACGTATAAAATTTAATGTGTTAAGAATCAAAAGAAAAATGAGCATCTTTTATTGGAGAAATATTCTTTGAAATATTTTTCATCAAAAGAGTGACGCAAATTGTGTTTGTATTTGTTGGGGGGGGGGGGGTATTCCCGCATCTTTTCTCCTCTTGACCTTTTAAGACTTTTGGGGGAGGGGGGGGGGGTTAATTTTGAAAGTGAAAAAGTCATTTTTTGTTATTTTCGTTGGAAAACAAAAAAATTGCCCCCCAGATCCTACAATACAGTCCCCCTCCCCCAACATTCCTGTGAACTGACGACACTGCATCAGAAATATTAAGCCTTTGCAGTATTTGTTTGGTTTGCTTTGAAATAGTAAATAGCAGCCTTAGAAGCTAGAATATTAAGATAAATTAAAAAACAATGTACTTTTAACGTAATAGCCTTATTTCAAATTAGTCTTCTTTCTCATTATATTTTATTAATCTTTTTATTGGCAATTCTTATGTTTACTATATATCCAGTTTTTTGTCTCTGTCATTTTCTATTATAGACACAATTTATCAGCTATTTTAAGAAAAAGCTTAGAAAATAAAGCTAAAAAGCTAAAGAATAAAAAGAAAAAGGTTTCACAAGTTCGTTAACTTATCAACAATAATATGAAACTTAGTAAGAATTAGATCTCTCGCTGATTTGTGAAAATCTCCAATAGGTAGACAAAGATAAAAGAGGCTCGACACAGATTAATATAGTGGATATTGAATTGAAAAATGGAGTCCAGTGTTGGTAGATCAGCGCATTTCCTACATTTTGTTCTATTTTTATTAATAAAAAAAAATCATTTACAAATAATGTTATTCATTTTTAAATGAATCGGTAGTGGTCTGATAGCTGATTTTTGTACTGCTATAATAACTCTTTAATAACCTCTTCAGCCGTTTAAAGCGAACCGCCCAAGTTTCTTAAGACAGAACAAGAAACCTTTCAGTCAAAATCTTACTGAGAGTAATTTACTGTAGTCGTGACAACACCGTTTAGATGCATTTGTAATTATTATTCAAACCAAAAGTCTACATACATTGTCATGACCTATAATTCTGGCAACAGTATAGTTATCATATCAATACAAACAGCCAAGTTGTTCAAACAGCTATGTAAATCGTTCAGTTTTCTTTCTTTCTACCTTTGATTTTAATTGGTCAAATTTATTTCTCGCTACAATAGCTGGTCGATAAAATAACCAACACAAATTTAGATTTAGAGTAAAGTAGATAAACTTTGAATTCCGTGGGGTATAGAAATCGAAATTAACTTTTTTCTTGCATTCAGCAGAAAATGTGATAATCTTTCGTGACTTTATGCACTTAATTGATGCACTTAAAATTTTAAACAATTTTAGTGTGAAACTTAGAGAGGAAATATTTTACTTGGCATAATAAAATTTTATTCAATAATTTTGCATATTAGATAAAGTGAAAATAAATTTTCTCTTGAAAAATGCCGCTCCATGAAATGCCATTCTTTTCCTAGCAATTGCTTGATATTCATATTTTGCAAAAACAATTAATATCGTTCATTTTTTTTAAGCGAACATCAATAATGAAGTAGAGGAGCCATTAGAAGCCTCAGTCAATGTAATTGTTACTCCAAGTGGGTCATCATCCGTAGTATTTAGGTAACTTTTTTCACGTATAATTACCTGTTGCTCTTGTACTTTTCTGTCAGGCAGATGTTATGCATATAAATTGGGGTCCCTTAGCCTAAGGAAAGAAGAAAATAAGTTCATGGGCCATTAGAAAATAACGTGTTTTTTTTGCCTTTCTTTCACACAATTGTTTTTGGAGTCTAGGGATCGTGCCCTGGTCTGGAAATGAGGAAGTGTCTCTTTAATCACTTTTGTCTCTTAAAAATGACACTGAAACTTTTAGTTTCGAATTGAGTAAGCCCCCTTCCTAATTAACAAAACGTAATGTTAAAATTAAATCCCTTTTTGACAAAAAAAACTGCATTTTCGTATAGAAGATGGTGAATATCAACTATAATCGTAGGTTACATACATAAATGACGTTATCGTAAAACTCTATGATGACGCCAGTTGCAACTGGGGTTCGTTCTTTACTAATTTCAGCTAAGAAAAAACTAAACCGAAGGGTTTTTCCTGTGTGTGCAGGGGCGTCGTTTGGGGAGGGGGGCAATGGGGGGGGGGAGTTGCCCCCACAATAATGTGGAGAAAAATTATTGTATATCCTATGCCCCTTGACTATGTACCCCTCTTGCCCCCCCCTCCAATGAAAATGCTGGAGATTCGCCCCTGTGTGTTTGATATATAATCATGGCTGCAATTGTCGAATTCCCTACACAGGATACTTGCAGTCCTCTAGCTTGAACAACAAGGAAAATAGCTTTTTTGCATGAGTAGCACTGACGTGTCCTCTTTTTTTCTTTTTTTTCCTTCTTTACTGCTAGCGGGGCACTGGAATATCATAGAGAGCTTTCGAAGCCTCATTTGAAAGGAAATTGCTATATCTAATGCCTTTTCTTTAGTAGCACTGATATGTACTCTATGTACCGATATGTACTCTTTAGTAGCACTTATATGTACCGATAAGTACAACAAGAAAAATAGCTTTTTTGCAAGGGTGGCACTGACTTTTCCTCTTCTTTTTCATTATTCTTCCACTGCTAGAGGGGCACTAGAACATCATAGAGAGCTGTTTAATGGTATATTTTAAAGGAAATTAATATGTTTAAATGCTTTTGTAATTAACAAAACATAATCTTACAATTAAACCTATTTTTGACAAGGAACTGCATTTTCATATAGAAGATGGTGAATATTAACTATAATCGTAGGTTACAATCATAAATAACGTTATTGTAAAACTATAGGATGACGTCAGTTACAACCGGGGTTTGTTCTTTACTAATTTCAGCTAAGAAAAAAAAAACGAAGGGTTTTTCCTGTGTGTGCAGGGGTGTCGTTTGGGGAGGGGCACAAGAAAGGTAGTTGCCCCCACAATAATGTGGAGAAAAAATTATTATGTATCCTATGCTCCTTGACCATCCGGATATGCACCCCTCTTGCCCCCCTCCACCCCCAATAAAAATGCTGGAGATTCGGCCCTGTGTGTGTGATATATAATCGTGGTTGTAGTGGTAGCTGCAACCTTGTACAGGACGAACCACGGCCCCTAGTTAGTGTTGTAAAATTACCGTAAATAAAAACTCGGTAAGTAAAATTGGTAAAATAAGGTACTCCCTAGGAAGTAAAGGGTGAAATTGATGTTTTAGTTTACGGCCCTGTAGTGCCCGTAAACAGGGCATTAGTGCCCTGTAGCTGCAAGACCATTTCTTTTTAAGCATTACTTTCTACAATCGCACAATAATTTCTATACAATCCTATAAAGGCCTATCCCAGATTTGCCTCTCAATCACTCGGACTATCTGTCTTGGCTTTTTCTACAATTAGCCATGCCTTGATGCTAATCTTTCATTCCTTAATTCTATGACTATTTACCTCACTTCTGCCCTAGGAATGGCATATGGACTTATCTGTTAACAAATGAAATGACATCATTTTTATACAATCCTAAAAAGGGCCTATCCCAGATTTGCCACTCAATCACTCGGACTATCTGTCTTGGCTTTTTCTATAATTAGCCATGTCTTGATGCCTGCAAAATACTTGATTTTAATTCATAATCAATCAATTTTTAATGATTCCGATTTTTCTGGGCTTAAAAATGGTAATGGCTCTTGATCTAGAGTTTCATCAATTTAATTAACTGTATAGTTTATCTCTTTTGTAATCTTGTGCCTAGGGTGATACCTCAGCAATTGGGCAGTGCCTGATTTCGGACATTCATTTTGTATAAGAAACAAACACTCAAAAAAAAAAAAAAACAAACAAAAAAATCTCAAATCTCAGATGTCAAATCTCAGATTAAATCTCAGAAATGCTACCCTAAAAGCCTTGCATATTTAAATAGCCGTATTCAGAAACATTCCTCACATCATATACATGTTATTTTTCATTTATTTATAGAAGTACCGAATTCGATTAAAAAAGAGGCTTGTAACACTTTGATGACTTTGATTAACTTAGCACAGAATTGTGAGAGCGGAATATTCAGTCACTTTTACAGTCATTAAGACTGTCTTCAAGAGGATTTGCTTGCAAATCTAGCTCCTCTCCTTCAGATTTTGATTCTGATTCAGGTGACTGTGCCTGTTCCGAAGCCCCACCCCCTGACCCTTCTTAACGCCTTCTTTAAAAACCTTATATGCCCCCAGGACATAACTTAAAACCCTTGCCCTAAGGGCTGTGGGGGAGTATCTTCCTCAAAAACATAATTTCTATCTGGAAATCAACTACGCTGAACAAAATGGCCATCTCAAAATTTTGATTGGATGTGTTTGGGGAAATGATGGGCATGGGGGGGAGGCTAGTTGCCCTCTAATCACTTTCGACTATTAAAAAGGGCAATAGCCCTTTGAATTTTCAATCGAATGAGCCTTTTTTGAAGATTCTACGGCAACGCCTTCTATAAAACCTTATATGACCCCAGGGCATAACTTATAACCCTTGCCCCGAGGGTTGTGGGGGAGTGTCCTCCTCAAAAACCTATTTTCTATCTGGAAATCAACTACGCTAAACAAAATGGGTGTCTCAAAACTTTGATTGGATGTGTTTGGGGGAATGATGGGCGGGGGGGGGGGGGCTAGTTGCCCTCCAATCACTTTCGACTATTAAAAAGGGCACTAGCCCTTTGAATTTCCAATCGAATGAGCATTTTTTGAAGTTTCTACAACAACGCCTTCTATAAAAACCTTATATGCCCCCAGGGCATAACTTAAAACCCTTGCCCCGAGGGTTGTGGGGGAGTGTTCCTCAAAAACATATTTTCTGTCTGGAAATCAACTACGCTGAACAAAATGGCTATCTCAAAATTTTGATTGGATGTGTTGGGGGTATGATGGGCGTGAGGGGGGGGGGGTGCTAGTTACCCTCCAATCACTTTCGACTATTGACAAGGGTACTAGCTCTTCGAATTTCCAATCGAATGAGCCTGTTTTGCAGTTTCTACGACAACGCCTTCTGTAAAAACCCTATATGCCTGCAGGGCATAACTTAAGACCCTTGCCCCGAGGGTTGTGGGGGAGTGTCCTCCTCAAAAACATAATATCTTTCTGGAAATCAACTACGCTAAAGAAAATGGCCATCTCAAAATTTTGATTGGATGTGTTGGGGGAATGATGGGCGTGGAGGGGGGGGGCTAGTTGCCCTCCAATCACTTTCGATTATTAAAAAGGGTACTAGCCCTTCGAATTTCCAGTCGAATGAACCTGTTTTGAAGTTTCTACGACAGCGCCTTCTATAAAAACCTTATATGCCCCCAGGGCATAACTTAAAACCCTTGCCCTGAGGGTTATGGGGGAGTGTCCTCCTCAAAAACATATTTTCTATCTGAAAATTCACTACGCTGAACAAAATGACTATCTCAAAATTCTGATTGGATGTGTTTGGGGGAATGATGGGCGTGGGGGGAGCTAGTTGCCCTTCAATTACTTTCGACTATTAAAAAGGGCACCAGAACTTTCAATTTCCAATTGAATGAGCCCCTTTTGAAGTTTCTACGACGACCCCTTCTATAAACACCTTATATGCCCCCTAGGCATAACTTAAAACATTTGCCCTGAGGGTTTGGGGAGTGTCCTCCTCAAAAACATATTTTCTATCTGGAAATCAAGTACGCTGAACAAAATGGCTATCTCAAAATTCTGATTGGATGTGTTTGGGGGAATGATGAGTGTGGGGGGGGGGGCCAAATTGCGCTCCAATCACTTTCGACTATTAAAAAGGGCACTAGCCCTTTGAATTTTCCATCGACTGAGCCTTTTTTGAAGTTTCATTGAGAACGCCTTCTATAAAAGCCTAATATGCCCCCAGGGCATAACTTTAAACCCTTGCCCTGAGGGTTGAGGGGGAGTGTCCTCCTCAAAAACATATTATCCATCTAGAAATCAACCACGTAGAAAAACATGCCTGAATAAAAATATTGATTGAATGTTGTAATGAAGGATGGGCGTGGGGGGGGGGGCGAGTTGTCCTCCTAACAATGATGACATTGGCGGAAGATCCAATACTTTTTAATTTCCGATCAAATGAACATGTTCTTAAGTTTCTACTACAACGTCGATACGAAGTGCCCGGCTGAAGAAAAAAAAATAACACATTGTGCCCACACCGTTCTTTACTTAGGCAGCGCTAGCGCGCTGCCTATGATAAGAATTTCCTTTAGACACCGTAGTCTGTAACAAATCGTAGCAATTCGTTGAAAAGCAGAACAAATTTTTGAAAAGGGCATTGGAACCTTTGATTTCCAATTGACTGGGCCCCCTTCAAAGCTTATTCGACCACCGCTTCCACATGAAGTGCCTTTGGGAAAAAAGAAATGAATAAATTTCAATACATTGAACCCTTATGGGTCTTTACCTTTACTATAGGTAATGCAATACGATTGCCCCTGACTTAAACAGGAGAGTAGAAATTTCAATTTCCCTTCTAATAATAATCCTGGAATTATCCAAGGGTAAAATAGGGGGCAATTTTTCGCGGGGGTATTTTCCAAGGGGTGGAAGGTAAACGCCGGCTCGCGAGGAAAAGATGGCATAAATACTAGATTTCTCTGAGATATGAAATTTAAAATAAAAATGAAGATATTGATTCTGCTTCGGCCTTCCACATTGTTGGATCAGATCATGTAATTCTTTTGATGAGGCAAGTTTAATATTTGAAGCAAATGGCTTGCCACATTCTTTTAGGAGGCAATTGAAATTTAAAAAAGATCCATACACCTTGCTTTAAATAGAGATACTGGATATATTCTTATAAACCCAATTTATAATAACTTAAAATTAAAAGATTCAAATAAAGTTTTTCTTCCGTTTAAATTAAGATAATCTGTCCACACTTTGAATGAAAAATAGGTCAGCTGGAGATTCAGAAAACCAGTTTCAGTTTAAAATTAGATTAAAAAAGCTGTTGTTGGGTGGGAATTAAGTATATTTGATTGTTGGTTTTTTATATATATATATATTTTTTTTTGGTTTGTTTTGTGGGTCTTTTTTTTTATTCGGGAGGGTTGAATAGTATTGAATGGTAAGAAAAGAGTAGGAAGAGTCTATGAGTTTGGTTTATGATGAAATATTTTGTGACGCTGCTCAAGCCACAATAGTGGCTTAATAAAGCGTCACACGTTCTTACCATTTACTACGTTTGGTTGATAATGTAATTCAAAAAATATGATAAGTGCCAGTTAAGTATGATGAAATTATTAGTTGAAAATAAAACTCATCTCATCTCTACCTCAAAAGTAAATAGGGGGGTAATTACCAGGGCTAGCGGCGTATCATCACTTGTGATGGAGCGGTGAAGCCTGTAATAAAAAGAGATATAATTCAATGCTATTAAGTTACAGCCTTAAATATCCACGTTTTTTTGCAAACTTTTTGTTTTTGAATAATGGTTTGTAGGCTAACCTAACTGAAGCCTTTCTCAAATAGGTATGATCATGATTACATAAGATTAGTGTTGAATTGTGAGTTGTACTACCATTTTGCTATTATAGTATGAATTGCACTACCTTTTTACTATTATAGTATTTAGTAAAGTCTTAGTTTAGTTACTCTTGGATAAGACATTTATTTTTGAAACGTCTATTCCCTTTCAAGTGTCGATTTCTAATGATCAGTTCGCCTAAAACGTTAAAGTTAAAGAAGCAAAAATAATGGAAATATACTTTTTGACGAGAAGTTCGAGCTTTCTGCACCATTGCGGCTGAAAAATTGCTTGAGGTTTCAAAAATATTTATCCACAAGAGTTAATTCTGGAGGACAGGACACTCTGACCATTTCTTAGGTTTAAATATTAATATTTCAGATAGGCCTAATAATAAATTAGTTTTTAAAATATATAATAAAACGGATGATTTTAATTTTGAAGTAATTAATTTTTTATTCCTTGAAAGTAATATACATTCAAATATTACTTATTCAGCTTATTATTCCCAATTATTTAGGTATGCAAAAATTTGCAGTAATTACACAGATTTTAAAAACTAGATGTGAAAAGCTCAGCCAAAAACTGATCTTAAGAGGTTGTTCTGCCCAAAAAATTTGTTGGCAATTTAAAAAATTTAGTTTTATGTATTATGAACTTTTAGGTAAATATATAAAAAATTATAAAGAAATACTGAATGATATTTTAATATAATTTCTCTTTCGCTTTTCTTTTTTGGAATTTTGAATTTGTACATTGTTTTCAAACCAGCTTGAAGACCTTTAAATCTGTAATTCGTTCCGGATACCAATAAAACACTTTCTTTTGTAACTCACATCTGGACCAGTCTTTATTTGTTCCAGAATGGTCTTTGCTCAGTGACCTCTGGGATTTTACTAAGGAATGAATGAAACTGATTTTGTATGTAATTTTGAATAGTTTTACTAGTATGCATGTATTTCACAAGTTTTACCTAACATAGGGATACCATAAAGATCTTATGGTAGAGGCTCCACTGTGCCAGGTAAAGAAAGTAAAGCCTCGAAACCCGTTAAGGCAGGTGGTATTTCTTCTGATGAGCCCTAATGAAAGGTACTACTTGGAAATATTTCGATATATTTAAGATGCTTTTGCTTGTAAATTTAAAACGACTTACATTTATTGATGACGACTTTGCATGGATTTGGACATTTCGATTTGGTCGATGGTTCGGCTATACTTTTTGGTCCTAGGTTGTTGGATAGATGAGTAAGGTCAAAACTTACTTTAAGTGCACATTTATCTCAATTGCTGGATTAGGATGACAGTCTTTTTTTCTTCTCTCTCTCTATCATTTTTTTTTCTTGCCAAGTAATTACCTCTAAAACATTATATATATATTTATATATATATATATATATATATATATATATATATATATATATATATATATATATATATATATATATATATATATATATATATATATATATATATATATATATATATATATATATATATATATATATATATATATATATATATATATATATATATATATATATATATATATATATATATATATATATATATATATATATTTTATATAAGTTAATATTTCTGAGATAATTTAATTGTTTATTTTGTTTATTTATAGCTCCTCAAAGATGTCAAGGGTAATATACACGATGGACTCTTTTGTGATAAATCTCAGATTTTTTTAACGATAAAGTTTAAGAGAGATGCAAAGTTAAACCTATATCTAATGCCCTATTTTAGAAAAAACTTATGTTGATTTCTTTAGTTTTTCCTGCGTAAGTCAGAAAAAGATTTTTATAAGGTTTATTGTCTTTATTTTTAATACCATGAAACGCACAAAGGTTAATTAAAAAAGAAAATAAGTTCTTCTGATGAAAGTAATAGCAAAGTTCTCATTTTGAACAAACCAAAAGTAGGGCTTCTCGACTTAAACGACATTTTTTTGAAAAACTTTTTCAAATAAACTGGCTCGTGATATTTCCCAATATTATTAGAATTCTGAAAAATTAACGCTTTACTGAAAACACAAAATCTTGCAGTATAACAGGATTGGAAGAAGAAAAATCCTTAAGTTGCCTTTTGGAAATAAAATAATAATTCATTAAACTCTCAATAGTCTTTTATCGACCGTGAAATCAATCAATTTTTCAACACGATTAAATCTTAATAAATTTTACTGCACGATAACTCTCTAAAATCTCAAGAAGGCTTAGTTTTCAGTAAAGCGCTAGTTTTTAGAATTCCAAAAATATAGGAAAATAGCCAGTACATTTGAAACAGTTTTGCAAAAATTTCTTGCATAAACCGTGAAGCAGTAGCTTTGTTTCGTTTTAATTTTCAACTTCACTCTTTACTTTTGTTATAAAAACTTTCTTTTCTAAATGAATCTTGTCAAAAAATACGTTTGTTACATCATCTTTTATATGAAGCTGCAGTTTTATCAATAATTGTATTTTAAATTAATTTTACCTTTTGTTACTTACAAAAAGCACGTAGATTTAAAAATCTACGTTCAGTGCCCCACTAGCGGCAAAAAACAAAACAAAAAAGGAGTACGTAAATAATTTCTTAGAACTGCTTTTCCATTTACGAAAAATTAAGAGAGAAAACGTGTTTAATTTAAATAAAGCATTGGAACAAAAACGAAATAAATAAAAAATAACAACTAAACTTTAATTGATAAAAAAAAAGGAATATTTTGGATCCACATCAGGGAGCCTTTCCCAACGGAAAAAAATTCTAAGGAAGAAGAAACAGTTTTTTAAAATAAAACTATCTAAAAAACGACAACTAACACGCAAGAGAAGACAAAAACTCACTGACAAGACAAAAGTGAATGTCTATAGCAGGGCCGGTTTTTGTGAGATTTTCGGGGAAGCCCCCGAAAATTTGGGGGTAGTCGAAGCACTGAACAGAACGCAACTGATGAGCCAAAAGTAATGATAGAGAGGTAATACCGAACTCTGCTGCCATTCTTGGGAGAAATCTGACAGATAAATACGTGGCCACGGAATTCCTGTGTTGTTTTAAAATCAATTTTCTTCGAATAGGCTGCATGGCAGCGGACTGCACCTGGCACTTTGACGATAAATAACATTGGTCAAGTTTTTGTTAAGAAAAAAAAAATACCTCAGTGATAACTTATTGCGCCCTTGCATTTTGCGTCCCTAGGCCTGGGCCTAGTGGGTCTATTGGTAAATCCAGGCCTGGTCTATAGTATACAAAAGGTAATTCACCTCTTTACAGTCAGATGGATAAATGGGATATTCTAAACACTTCCAGAACTGCTTTTAAATTTTTGGTTCCTAAGGGCTTGATTTCGTTCTACACAGGAGATTCAGGGGAATGCCTTTTTTATCTTGAAGCTTTGGCTTAAGATTTTCAATGGTGTCTGATGGCTGAGGTATGAATACTAAAGTATTCCAGCATGGGTTCTAACAAAATTTTCCATGACGGTAGCTGAAGGACAGTGAATCCAAGACCTCAAACGAAGGACTAGGTATATTGTTGATTCTCTCTTGATTTTATTGTCAGACAGAGTGTGTCTATTTTCAAGGTTTTTGGCAGACGCTGCTCACCTGGCGGAATGCCCACTATCTATTGAATCTGCCTTGAATTTTTCAATGATATCTTATAACTCAACTTACAATACTAAACCCTTTTCCTCTAAGCTCTTAACCAAAAAGTGGGTACATATCAGTGCTACTTAAAAAAAGGCACTAGATATAGCAATTTCCTTTAGAATGAACCTTCAACAGCTCTCTATGATATTCCAGTGCCCCGCTAGCAGTAAAGAAGGAAAAAAGAGGACACGTCAGTGCTACTCATGTAAGAAAGTGACTTTCCTTGTTGTTCAAACCAGGGGACTGTAAGTTTCCTGTATAGGATTTTCAGCCATGGCTGTTCCAATGGTGCGTTTTTTGCTTCGATTTGACGTCTTTTATAGGGGGTTTCAGGCTATTTTCATAATTTTCATAAACTTGTTTTCGAAATAAATTTTTTTTATTTAGACTATTCGAGATAGTAATCACCATTTGTAAATTAGCGGCAATTCTTTCTCACTAGCCAGTTCTTTTTTGTAACTCGAATTGAACTATTATTTACTATAGACTGTGGTTCGTTATTTACTAGGTTGAAGCTACTGCTGCTACCGTGATTTGCGTACCATCTTCAATATTATAAAAAAAATTTCTTACTTTGCCAAGAAGGCCCCATATTACGAGGATTGCGATCAAGAACTCTTTCAAATTTGTGACTCATCTTAAGGATTTGTTGATGATATACAGGATTATTCAAGCCGAATAAGTTTTGCCAGTTTTATTACAGCTTTTTCACTTTATTGATAAATTATATCAATATAATTATTATTATAATTATAATAATAAAATTTTTATTATATTGATAATTATATTTCAATTTGGTCTCCTGGCTTGAGAGAGAAATCTGACTTTAAGAATTTTAGCTTCTCTCTCTGTTTTCTTATTTGAAATATAACACCTCATCTGTGCAGCTGGTTTTTAATATCTATTGTGTCATGTTTGTTACAGTTAAATAATTAAGGCTCAATAGCAGCAGCACAAATCTATTTACAATCAAAAGTGAATTCCAAATTAACGCGTCATGCGTCATATGAGCTGGCTTTGCTGGTTCTCTTTTGTATTTTCGTCATTCATGTCATTTGTATTTCGGCTCGTAAAAAACGAAAAATAGTCTTGGCTAGCTTAAAAAAAAGTTTAAATAAGGGAGGCTACCCCTTCCTCAACCTTCGGTCTTTGCGCTAAAGTTTGACTTTTTGTCAACATTCTTTAAGAAAGACTACTCAGACAGAAGAAGCGATGGATTTGAATGAGAAGTATTTTGAAGATTTTTAAAACTTTAGCGTAAAGAGCTAGGGTTGAGGAAGGAAAAACTCCCCTCATATATCAAACTCTTTTTTTTAATATTTGAATTCTCTTATGTTAATAACTTTTAAAGGAAACTCTTTTACTATAGGCACAGGTTGCCCTATACTTACATCTTGTAATCATAGATTATTTTGTAATTATGTATGCTTAGATTTTGTTAGTGTGAGTATCACCGAGTGCAAATTTGAAGATGCCAGTAACGTTGCAAGAATGTAAGTTTAGTTTTTTTTGTTTTTTTTTGGCGTTTTTTTGCTTAAATAAGTATTATAATTATTTAAAACTTTAATATATACTAGCATTTCTCCGGTTGAAATTTAAAGATTTCAGTAATGTTCTAAAGATTACAAGTTTAAATTTTTTAGTTTTTTTTTTTTTTAGCAGCAAGTTTGGATATAAAACTAACTTCTTCGTTTTTTAATGGTAATTTGAATACCATTTCCTGTGTTCTATGATAAAGGTTCAAAGTACTACATTCATCTAGCCTATGTTTTATGAATTAGGTGATGGCAACGCCGATAAAAAGCTTATTTCTTCAAAAACTAATTATATTTTAATGCGCTTCTTAGACTAATTTTTAGCCTACTTTTAAGATAAAACCAAATAATTTCTTATAGTACCAATTGATTGAACCTTTAGCGTATTAAAAAATCAATGCCGAACCGTTAGGGTTGAACATCAAATTTAAAATTTTGTTCAATAACACAAAGAGAAAATAAGAGATTACTGTGTTACTACTACTTACGTCCTATTACTTATTGTGCTACTTACCACTTTTATTTCTACTTGCATCAGGACTAGGTGTTTCCCCCTCACATGCCATCTGAAATTCAGATCTTACGCGGTAAAAGCTCCAAAGATTCACGGCCAGGGTTGCCACACGGCGGGAAAATCACTAGATTTTTGGGCTTTTTGGTTTATTTGATGATTCTCTTCAATAATCTTGGGATTTAAGTGCTGATTTAGTGATTTTTTTGCTTAGGCAATATAAAAAATCATTATAGATAGTGATAAATCACAAAGGATGGCAACCCTGCGCATGGCGACTGAACTAGCAGTCACTGAGATAAAAAGCATGCTTTACCATTTTGTGATGATTTAATTTTGTGACATATTTTCCGGAGGCTATCACATTATTCTTCAAGCGTATATGTAATAAATAATCACAACCTTTTTCCTCATTATTCCTATGTCAAATTCTTTTGGCAGATTTTTCTATAGAAAATTTCAAACCAATAAAAGGGGCGGAACGATTTTGAGTCAGAACATTTATACCGGAAAGCTCTCTTTTTTTCTCTGCTAAAATTATTCTTTGACAATAATAATCATGACAAAAACAGTTGCTTTACAGTTCTTTGATGTTTTGTTTCTTACCTTAAAGGAACACCCTAAAAGGAATGCAGTTCCCTTACCTTATACTTATCTTGTACTTACCTTAAAGGAATATACTCCATAATGGATTGAATACACGTCAGAAGCTACCATCAAGTGAAACCTTTGATGTTGTGACATGTTGTACCGTTGGGGACGTTACTATGGATGGCATCGATGAAATTATTCTTGGAACTTACGGACAAGTATTACTTTATTAATTTTTTAACTTATTTATTTATTTTTATTCCTATGTTAACCGCGCCAGGTACTTAAAGGTAGCTGATATGCCGCTGTTTGGAAACCTTGCGGTTTTAAATGTCTGTTGAACCTTCTTTTGAAGGAGTCAATTGAGGGGTTTGCAGGAACAACATCCCCAGGAAGATCATTCCAGATTGAAGTGCAACGACAGATGAAGCTGTTCCTAAAGGCAACATTTGCACGCTACTACTACTATTACCCCCACTACCACTAATACTTCTGCTTCTGTAGTTAGTACTACCAAGGCTGAGGATATTCAAATATACATCTGAGGAGATGTTGAGGGGAAAGTTAAATTAAATCAAAACATACTATGTTTATACAGATTATTAAAAGAACGTATCAGCAATATTTTTGGAACGGCTTACCGTATCGAGATGAATTGCGGGGCATCATGAGGGAATGTTTAACTGAACAAAAGGCAACTTGTTCTTGTTACTACTGCTATTAATACTGCTGTTACTACTGTTACTACTACTACTAATACAGCAGTTTTACTGCTACTACTGCTACTAATACCACCACTACTACTATGATACTAGTACTATTAAGGCTAAGTGTATGAAGGTGAAAATTGAGAGAATTTTGAGGGGTAATTTCAGCTAAATAAAAACACATTATGTGCATGCAAATTGTCAAAAAGGAGTATTTCATGAACGCATTAGGGAATTGATTTGGTAATTTCATGAAATGCTTAAAGGGGAAGATCAATTGACCAAAAGGCAATATGTGCACCTTATTACTTATACTACTACCTCTGTTTCTTCCACTTCTACTACTGCTCCTACTACTTATTGCAACTACTTGGAAGGCTAAGAGTATTAAGGTGGAGATTTCAGGAAGTATATGATTATACAGGTTATCAAAAGGGCATATCGGCAATATCATAGTAACGGCTAATTGTATTAAGTTGAAAAACCCAGGACTTGATGAGAGGGATGTTCAACTGACCAAAAGACAATATGTTAATGCTACTGCTGCTACTAGTATTAGTGCTAATACTGTTAATACTACTAGCAATACTAATACTACTACTCTGACCACTATTACAACTATGTCTAAGGGTATGAAGGTGAATTTTCAGGGAATATTTTTAGAAGATGAACTGAATCACAACACGCTGTCTGTATGCAGGTTGTAAGATGGGCGTATCAGCAATATTGTAGGAACGATTTGGTGTTTCAAGTGAAGATTACAGGGTTCGTGGGGAATGTTGAATTTAACCAAGGACAATATTTACATCCTAATGCGATGGCTTCTACTCATACTATTACTACTGCTACTGCTGCTACTACTGCAACTAAAGCTAAGGCTACTACTATTAATTTTACTGCTACTACTATTACTAATGGTAATAGTACTACTGCTACTAAAGCTAAAGGTATTAAGACGAAAAAGTTGAGCATTATTGAAACGGAACTAAAGCGGAACACACTATGCGCATACAGGTTATCAAAAGGACGTATTAGCAATTTTTCAGGAACCATTAATGGTATTAAATTGAAACTTTCAGTGTGTGTTGAGGGGAAGGTTGAAGAAAACAAAAGGTGCTATGTGCCTACCGCTACTAATTCTATTATTGCTACTACAGCTATTGCTACTTCGCAAGCTAAGGGTATAAAGGTGAAGCTTTCAAGGAATATTAAGGCGGATGGTGAACTAAATCAACATGAACTGTGAGCATCTAGATTGTAAAAAGTGTAATACAGCAGTATCTCAGGATCGGCTTACATTATTAAGTTGGACCTTTCAGGGTGAGTCGTGGTGGATTTTGAACTAGCCAGAAGGCACTATGTGTATTCTGTTGATAATGCTACCACGATTGCCGTAACTAATGACGCTAAAGTATGAAGGTGAAACTTTTAGGAAACGTTTAGGGTGAGTTTGAGTTAAACGAAAAAATTATATGCCTGCAGGTTACAAAAGGGCATATAAGCAACATCATAGGCAGCACAGCGCTATCATAGATAGTATTATCATAGAAACTGTTAAAGGATCGAATTCGATTGGAGAATCGAATATTGAGAGCAAAAGTTCAGATTATACTTATTACCGGAGAAAAAAGAAACGAGACAAAAAGGGAGAGGAAAAACACACCGAAATCAGAATTTCAGCTTGAGTTTGCTACTGGAGACTTCAAAAACAGGAGATACAGAGAAAACATAGAAAACGATTAGCATTTCAAGTTTTTCTTTGGAGAGTAGAAAAATGTTTGGGCTATAGATAGTTTTGTAGAACTACAGCTCGAAGTAGATGTTCACGGGCCATAGGTCTAAAATGCTAGAATATTGCATTTTAAAGGCATATTACACCCTAATATGGGTCTTAAGACTTAAGGCAAAGGTACTCAAAGTGTGGGGCGTGACCTTCCACAGGGGAAGGGGCACATGAAAATTGAAATTTGAGTGTGAGGAAATTCCTCAAGAACTAGCAATAAGTTGTTTAAATTCTATGTTAATTTTAAAAGAAAATTATTAAATAAAAAAATAAAATAAAATAAGAATGCTTTTAGAAAGACCTGTAACCATTTCTTCGGCTAAAACAGCCATATCAACCCCTGAAGGAAATGAGTTCGTTGAGTTTAGCAGACAAGAACTGCTTATTGATCTCAATGCAGTGGCTTTTTGAAAGCTACAATTTAACAAGACAACTTATTAACAATATTCTGGGTGAGTGTAAAAGAAGAGTACCCGATTTTGCTTGAAAAAATCAGAGAATACTTGTCCCATTTACAACTACTTGTTTATGCGAAACAGGATTTTCTGCCCTAGTATCAATCAAGTCTTTAGTACAGTGGAAAATTAGATATCAGCAAAGAATTGAGAATAGCTTTATTAAATATTTTTTCTCGTTTCACCAAACTTTATGGTGAAAAGAACGAACCCAACCATCACAACAAAACCTTAAACCTTTGGTACCTTGTAGAATAAATACATCTTGTTTTGAAATAAATTTGCATATGTGATGATTAATATTAGCCTGTATTTGTTGTTTGTTTTTAACGTATTGTACTCTAAACATGACTATTATTATTATTTTTATGAAAGAGGCACTTGTCTGGGGTTGGCCAAAGTGTGGGAAAGGGGGGGGGGTTAAAGTTTGAGAACCTATAACCTAAGGATTTAACCCTAAATACGTTACTTCAGTATAGTGTGCAGATGTAAAACACGGTATAGCCAAATTTTGTGTTGCAAAATGACGTTTGACATTATGTAAGAACTTCGGTATTTTTAAATGCTACAAAAAGTACTTTGTAACCCCACTTTGTAACCCTAACTTGTAACTGTGTACTTTGTAACCCTAACTTGGTTGTTCCAGTTGTTCCCAGTTAGCTTCGGGAGTGGGTCTATCAGGTTTGTATCAAGAAGGAGTAAGCCCTCTCTCCGCCCTGTTTACAGATTTGACTTGAATGGTCTCTAGTTAAAAAAGAATAGCATGACAGCAAAATTTCATTTTTATCTAATTCTTAAACTTAAATTAGGTACTTTTTGAGGCAAAAAGCCCCGTCTCAGTTAGTGTTTTTCTGCTTTTACATATATTAAAATTTACTAACTTATATTTTATCCAGTAGGCATATTTACATACATATCACAATTGACAGTGTTTCTTTTTTCTATTTTTGATGTTTTATTTTATTTTGGCTACTTTATTTACTTGTTTATTCTTCTCTTATTTATTTTTTTATTTTTATTTATTTACTTGTTTATTTTTTGTTTATTCTTCTCTACTTTATTTACTTGTCTGTGAAAACAAGTAAAATGCAGATATTTCTGCTGAGGCCTTGCTCAACTATCCGCAAAGCAAGAAAAAGAATAAAAATTATAAAGAGAGAGAAAAGGGATAAAGGAAAAAGAGAGAAAAAGTATATAAAAGTCCATGGGCCAATGTAAAAAGACACACCATGTAAAAACATAAAAAGAAGAAACTGTTTTGACGGAATAGTGAAAAGATAACAGTTGCTTTTTCACCATTATTTTATACCTTTTAAATACTTAAACCTTTTGAAAGGTTGAATACCTTTTAAGTACTTAAGCTTATACCCCGCTGAGATACTAAATTCCTAAAATCACCTTGTAAATGCGACCTCATTGCCTCAGCTACTGCAATTTTCCTTCTATGAATAAATACTTATTCATCCTTTATTTTTATGTTTATCCATTAGGCTATTTTTCACCCCTATTACGCTTACAGTTCAAAGAGTTCCACGTATATCTGTGTTTAGCTCCATGTAGACCATTACTATTAATACTAAAAATAGCCTAAAAGATTTATTTATTTAAGGTAATTCTTTGTTATAAATGCAACAGAGAAGGTGGATGGGAGTTGCTTTGGAAGAAAATCTGGTCAGGACCTGTGCTCCAGCTTCATTACTGTGATTTGACTGGTGATGGTGTCAAAGAGCTTGTTGTTTTGACTACGAATGGGATGCAGATTTTACAGGTAAAAGAACCTAACCAGTTCTTTTGCTTTCAGGGGCAGGAGACATGCTCCCGCAGCCTTAGAAGTCAATTAAATATTCGTAAAAGAGTAGGCAGAAAATTTGTTGTTTGTTGTCTTAGCTCCAAGACTGCGGATATTTAATTTTTTTTTATAATTTTCAAGGAGATTAATCGATCAGAATCCTTAAATGTGTAATCCTTACGTTATTTTTGTAATTCTATGTCCGTACTAGCATTTGGTTTTGAAAGACAGGCAAAATCTGTTTTACTCTTGTAAGATACCTGGTCGACTGGTCGTATCTCAGAAAGTATAGCAGATACAGAAATTCTGATTTACCTATTGACCTCACTGTTTCAAGAATAGGGTGGAGAAAGGGGTTTGGCCGTAAGTCAAAATCGAGTTTGTGGATGCTAGGCTTTGGCAGAGAGCAGCTGAGACGAGGGACACTTTCTTGCTATCACTATTATTCACATTGAAGTGAATGTTATTATTCACTTCACACTTCACTTCACATGAAGTGAAGTGAATATTATTCACTTTTAATGAAAATCGAAATTCACTCTTTGCTTCTTATTTTTGTTTTGTTTTAAATTTCATTAGAAGACTTTTCTTCTGTGGTGTTGTAACCAATGATAGACATCTGAATTTCTCATTTACACACTGTTTAAGTTGAAGGGAATTTGCTTTTAGACTATCAATCAATCAATCATTTATTACCCACAACTAACAAAAAGTAGTACAAGTGGAGTAAATAATAATAATAAAAAAAAAAAAAAAAAAAAAACTCAACAAACACTAGCAATTAAATTAAACTACGAAAAGAACTGTAAAAGACCGTGGTCAGGGCCAAATTTACAAAATGCATCTGCAGAAAGCTTTTTATGTAGGTCACCGAGCTTTTGAGTTACATCCGTAACATAAAAACCGATTTATGTTACGATTACCGATTTCTAGTCCAAGGCGGCAGAGAAAGAAGAAATTTGCAAAATTTGAAATAAGTAACTTTAATCTTTTTAAATCCTTTAGCTTAAGAACAGAATGAACACCCGAAAAATAAAGCACAGAATGATCAGAAAAAGTCGAGAATAAGCGCCCAAGAGCTCTTCTGTTATATTTTCCACGGTTTGCTACAATTTTTGAATAACTGAACTGAAGTTTTCTTACTGAATCAGCAACAATCTGTTTACGAAAGAGAGCTAGAGAATTAGAAACAGTAATACCAAGCCACCGAAAGGAAGAGACAGAAAATTCATTACATACCAGAGGAGTAGACGAAGACAGATTATAAGATAAGAATTCACACTTGTCAAGATTCAGGGATAGACCAATATTTAGGAAAGACTGAGAAACTATGGAAACCATCGCAGAAAGAGCAGACTTAGTACGACTAATCAACAGAATGTCATCAGCATAGGCAATGTAAGAAACATCAGTAGAACCGGAAAAATAAGTGCCTGAGATCTTTTCCAGAACAGTAAAAATACAAATTTTGAACAGGGTTGGTGATAAAACACCTCCCTGCCTAACACCACGAAGCACTTTAATAGTCGTTTCTGGAGAAGATTTCAGGCGGAGGTAAGAATTAGAACACCAAAACCGTAGAAGGTAAATAACCGAAAAATTAACACCAGAAAAAGCCAAAGAAAAGAAAAGCTGGTTATGAACAACATAATCCAAAGCCTTTGAAAGATCAAGTGTACAGAGATATACGCCTTTACCCTTAGAAGAATTAGAAAGTAGAATAGAAGAAAGGACACGATGAGCATGTTGGCACCCCACACCAGGTCTGAAACCAAGTTGAATTTCACCACAGAAAGAAATATTTCGAGTTAAATTAGGTAAAAGAATATACTCGAAGACCTTGCTAATATTGCAAGAAACAGAAACTGGACGGTAAGAAGAGCAATCTGTTGGCGGTTTACCTCTTTTTAAAATTGAAGTCACGCTGCCTCACAAAAAGCTTTCCGGAACGACAGAAGATGCCAAGCACATTTGAAACAAAAGCGCAAGATGTGACACAAGTTCAGCCCATTGGGGAGTTAGATGCATTTTAGAGATACCATCAGCATCAATAGATTTCGACTTAAGATGATTCAAAGCATTCAAAACTTCACAACGCGATATAGGCAAAACAAAGTGCTGACTTAGAAATCTAGGGACAATTTTAACAAACGCTTCACCAAACTATTTATGAACGGAATAATTCAAAACGGAGAAAATCTTCGAATAATATGCATGCCAAGAACTTGGTGGAATATCAATACTACTTACATCAGAATCGTCTGTTTTACTTGAATTAATTACATTCCTCCAATCCTTAGGCGAAGATGGAAAATCAAGCCCTCGGTATCGGACACTTTTTAGATACTTCTTAAATTCTAATTTAGTTTTCTGTTTAATAAAAAAAACATTACCGGACCTGGGGCGACCACTATCTGTCCAAATTTTTAGCCAAAATTTAGCTTTATTTTTACAGGCCTTAAGGTTAGGGTCAAGTGACCAAAGAGGCTTTTGAGTATTTTTTCGGATTCGCTTTACTGGGACAGAAATTTTTTCAGCTTCTTTCATAGCAGAGAGGATAGAATGATAATATCGGTCTATTTCATATTTAGCGTAAATAAAATTCTGACTACACTGCAAAAGCTGATAAGGAACATAAATCGTACTTAAAAGTGAAGCCAAAGTTATAAGATAAACAGAAAAATTCGCATCATTCCAATCAGGCTTATAAAACCATTTAGAACGTACACCACGACTCTTAGACATACTCCCAGACCAAACAACAGACTTTGATAAACAAAAAGACAGCGGAAGGTGATCAAGATCATTCTCGTCAAAATGAACCGTAACTGGCGAGCAGACAAGAGCTGCAGAACAAATAGCGTGATCAATGTCTGATTTACTACCTGAATGGTGAATATACGTATAATCATGGGACTTCCGAACAATTTTATAAGCCGGGAGAGAATCAAAAAGCTGACTATTCCTTATATTATCAGAAGCAAGATCAGTATTAAAATCACCAGCAATAACAAAATGCAACCCGTTATCCGATATCTTTTGAATTAAAGTTTTAAGACCATTACAAGCACAAGATAAATTCTGAAGTGAACGAATTGAACGATCATTATATGGCAGATACATATTAATTATTACAACATTACCAAGACGCACCGCAAGAAAAGTGTCATCTGATTGGAAAAGCAGAGTACTTGCACCAAAAATATTTTTCTTAAAAACGCGTGCTAAGCCGCCAGAAGGGTAGCCACAAGTAACTTTAGCTGGACGCACAAAAACAACGTGATCACTGCTTCGTCTCAGAAAATTTTCGCTAAAGGCAGTCAGTAAATGTTCTTGGAGACAAACAACGTCGTAATTAACATAGATATCATCAATCAAAAAGGCCCTATCGCTCGTTCCAATAAAATTATATAAGAATCTACTTATGTCCAGATTTAATTCTGAGAATAGACCTTATCATTGATCTTTTTCTTCACAGGACATTGTAGGCTATCAGAAGGATGAGATCCCTCATAACAGACACATTTCGGAGATTTCGTACAGCGATCACTGTTCGTAGATAAATGAGGTCCAGCACAACGAGTGCACTTGGGAGTGCTACTAGTACATGCACTTTCCAAGTGTCCAGGGGAATGACACTTGAAGCAACACTTTGGCAAGTGCTTGACCTCATAAGCACGGAAGTTTTCATACCCAATCTTCAAACCGTTTTGCAGAAATGATCTTTTCGTAATCGTGTCTATAAATTCAAGTTTAACCGATTTGCTTTTTCCAAACAGACTGGCCCCGATTATACCAAAATGGATCTGTAGCATTTCAAGGTTAAAATCACACGGGACTTCTCGAATAACACCAGTGTGTTTTTTAGATAAAACTTTCACACTAGAACCAGGTAGAGCTTCCTTTGCTGATTTGCAAAAATCTTTAGCTGCAGATTTCTCAATATTCACCGTCCACCGCTTTTTAGTCGCTTGCACTCTAGACACCAGCTGATGTCCAGAAATTGAGTCTATTACTATTTTTGCTTGAGCGGGTCACCAAGCTCAGCCGAGGGATTGGAGGTCGAAATTGTAGTATGTGTATCAAACGCAGCAGGTTGGTTAGTCACAGGCATTTGAGGACAGTTCAGATTGCACGAATCAATCTTAGCAGATATTAGCAAAATCGCTTGCTCAAGGCTCGTAAGCTTGGCTGTGACGTGTGTAAACGCTGTAGCAGAGATAACAGGGACTTCTGTTGGCCTTTTGATGACAAAACAAGGGAGCTGTTTTCCATCGGCATCACATTTCTTCATAAAGTCTATAATATCTTGCAGGTGATTAAGAATTGCATTAGTGCCCCTTCTGAGAGGGGGATCATTTTCATTCACACAACTCCATAGCTTTGGTTTCTCTGACTTAACGGTTTCCAAATCTTTAAAAAAGTCCACTTCTTTCCGTAAAATAACGGCTTCATCAACACCACTTAAAGTTTCCTGAACAAAGTTCAACAGCGGTGAATACAAAAGCTCGGAAACGCTCATCTCATTATAAATTCACTTCAAAAATAATTTAAACCAACACACGCGAAGTACACGTGATGGTCAGGCGACGAGCGCTGAATAATAGTAAATTAAGTTCATTAAAGCTAAACTTGCCACACAGGTTTGTTTATAATCCAGGAGAAAGCTATTTTTTCGTTTTCATTGATATAATCCTTTGCAATAGGTTTGAATCCAAAACAGGTCTTTTCACCATGAACTCTGAATGAACACTATGTTTCTTCGTTTAAACATTTTGCTCGCACAGAGTTCTTTCTTAAGAAAAATATAAGTTTACAGGCTTACCTCAAAATCTTACATACATAAGATGTATATATTCTTGAAAACGACAATGATTTTCTGGTTTTGAAAAAACGATCTAAATAGGACTTTGGGAGATTTCGTCCTCCCCCCCCCCCCAGTGCTCTTAATGTATCAATCCTCCGTTTTGCCTTCAAGTCCAGTTGACATTTTCCGTCATGAGTCAACCCAAAAATCTTGGTCATTTCCATTGCACTTCTAGTAGGGAAAACTCGTATAATATGAACAATCTTAGTTGCCTAATTGCCCGCAAGTTCTCTGGACATGGCCAGTCATAAATCTTTGAAAACCTTTTATTTGGGGTCTCCAATTGCCTTAAAATGGTTCACAGAACTGATAAACTATTTGAACCATCCGTACTCTATGCCTATCTACCTTAGTTCTGACCTAGGATGAATGATAGACTATCTAACAACAAGTGAAATGAATCATTTTTGTACAATTCTGATAGTTATGCTAGCGTTACCTTTCACAGAGACTGTCTGCATCGGCTTTACTCTAATTAGCTATGGCTCTCAATTTTTTCATCATTTCCATAAAGTTGATGGCGTCGGTGTCGCCAGTGACACCGACGATAGGCTAAAGAGTCCCATATGTTTTGCTATTATTACACATGTTCCTGATGAAGTCTTGCCAAGTTATTTGTCTTCCCTGGCTCGGCAACGTATAATAACAAGGAAAATCTGACAAATTTGCTCATACAAGTTTGTTTTGAAAAGCATGGATAATTTATAAGCGGTAATGAGTGACCCTATGACCCTGGGCTAAGAGCCCCGTTTTCCGTATAGATGCACATCAATACTTGCCTATGAGGTGTTTTCAGTGCCAAGAGGACAGGCATGCTGCTAAGAATTGTTTATACTCGGTGTTCTAGTTGTTCTGGTAAACATTCGAACACAAAAGTCAAAGCCTATAATGCTGCACTGATATGTACTCTCTGTAAGCAATTGGACCACCCGTACGACAGTATTAAGTGTCCCGTGCCCGGAAAGCTAATGATGAAACCATGACTAAGCGGAGCTAAAAGTGATTTTGTGCAACATGATCGGTATTAAATGCCCCGTGGCCAGAAAGCTAATGATGAAACCATGACTGCTTGGAGCTAAAAGTAATTTTGTGCTACATGATCGGTATTAAATGCCCCGTATGTACTGTGCATACAAGAGTATTTCTTGTCAGCTGAGTCTTCATCCCTAGTAAAAGTCAAAGATAAAACCAAAGTTTTCACTGCCAGCCAAACGTTTGAATAGAGGCAGACCTTCTGGTGGGCTTTGTTTGCCAATCAGTTCCCACCTCTCGACATCCGTCTTTGTCGAGAACGAGTCTTTCCTTGTAATAAAAGTTTCAAATCTAGTGATATATTTCTGTTACTTACCGACTGATTATACAGGGGCCTTACTTCCAAAGAAAATTTCTTTTGGGCTGCAGCAAAACTTGCTAAATCTTTGCAGCAGTGTGCCCTTGCATCTCATCACGTTATCCTTGCTGGGGACGCCAACTGCGATGTCACTGGCAGATCAGTCAAGAGATCAAATATATTTATCTGTTAATCTGACTCTTCCCCAAAATTACCATTCTTACACGTATATCCGCTGCTCAGAAGCTATTATCTCCCATGATTTCATGCTCTGTTCGAGTGGTATGACTGGAAAAGGTTCAAGCTACGTTGGCTTTAGTGTTTCAGGATCGGATCATTTGCAAATCTCAAACTGTTTCGGTACTAATTGTGTTCCCTTTGCAAATGAAAAAAAGAAACAGAAGTGGTTTTTAAATGCGATTGGAAGAAAATTGATGTGACTGGATATATGGCAGAGCTGAATACTATACTCAGCAAAATTAAGGTCCTCTTGCTACTGCTGCAACAATCCGGAATCGGAAAAGCTCATCGGAGGAAAAAGGCCTGAAGGATTGCCTCAGAGCTACAAAGTGAGAATAACTTTATCAATTTTTTCATAAGCAAATTTTCTCCCCCCCCCCCTCCCCGCCTCGATTCTTTGTTAGAGTATCATTACAAATCTCTACTAGCGCACAGTCTGGTCATCGTTGATTCGGATATCGGTTTTTCGGTGTCGACCTCTGACATTTACCGTGGTATCATTCGCCTTCAAAAAAATTCTGTCGTGGAAATGACCACTTATGCGGTTTAAATTTACTATATGCAAGTGTCAAGCTTGTGCGGCATCTAAAGCTATTGTGGCAATTCTTTTTTAACTCTGGTATTGTTGCCGAATCTGTCTGTATCGGTACATTGACTCCTGTTATGAGAAAAAGGTGAAGATAGCCGACAGGGCTGGTCGTACAGGCCTATAATAATTTTTTCTGTTCTTTGTAAGCTGCTGAAGTTATTAGTGATAAAGGACATAAATAAGGCTTGATCTACCCCAGACATCAGTCTAGTTTTAAGGAAGGTTACAGTTAGGAGCTACAGTATATACTGTAACAGTTAGGTTACAGTATACAGTTATTATCTGCTTGGCAATGTTCTGGTTGATACGGAGAGTAATGGCGAGTTCCCCGTTCTTGCAGCTCACGATGTTTCTCGTACTTTCGTCTCTGGTCTGCATTCTCAGTGATTGTATAGCGCGCAGCAGTGTAGTCTTGATCACTCAGTTGTGCAAGTGTTTGAAAATATGTATGCTAGGTTATGTGTGGTCTTGAAAGTTCCTGTCCATGACGATGTTATTTTTAAGGCTAAAATAACAGTTTAGAAAAGAATCCGCCTGTTTGGTAACTTTTTCCTTCTTGTGTAATAATAGTGTAATTCAACCCCTCCAAAAATATTAAAATTAGTTTCATTTTTCAAGGATTGGATCTTTTGGATTGGAACACGCTCAATTACGCTTATGATATTTTAAATTTAAGTAAAACTGTATCATCTATTGAAGAGAATTTTTATAAGCTCAGTCGGGAATATACCAAAATTGGTCTAAAAATTTAACGCGTCGAAGAGTGAGGCTTTCGGTAAACCTACAGGTAATATTGACTGTATAAAAGTAGGAAATCGGGATATTTGATTATCCACTTGCGTTAAACACCATGGTCTTCCAATAAAAGATAGTGTGAAATCAACCAGGGCATTCCTTATCACACATCTAAATGAGAAACATAGAAATGCGTTTTGCATTCTAGTCCGCTGTAAAGCCTGCTTAAGGTTATATGTCGTTACACTGTAATATATTATTGTAGGTATACCATAATGATTAGAGTATATCTACTATTTATATGCAAATAATTTAGGTTTAAAAATAAAACGCTGTATGTATATTTTTACGAAATTAATTGTCGTCAATACAATCAATGAGATGTTTAACGCTGCATTTGACTTGCAATTTTTTTTACATTAGCTTGCATTTTGTTTAGAGACACGTAGTTTAGAGACACGTAGTATATTGCATCTAAATATAAATCCGATAACCGAGAATAGTGATTGTTTTTTCGATAATTCAGAATTGAAAAAGTTTGCTCAAAAATATATTTCCTACCAAACATAATAATTAATTGCTCAGCAAACCTTTTTAAATCCTTGTAGTATTCAGAGGGCAAAGTACCATAGAAATCTGTCAAATTTAGTAGATTTTGTTATCAAGTTTTGATAGAAATCTATAAAGTTTAAAAATCTACCCACAAGAATAGATTTAGTTCTGTAATCAAATCAGTTAAAAACCCAAGATCTCAGGCTTATGTATATCTAAAAGTTTTTACGGAGCCTACCAGCCAGTCTATCCCTGCCTCTTTGGAACTGCTCCAGTTCAGAGGGATTGGCTTGTTGTTTACTATAGCAAAACAGTTTATGCAGTGAAAGTCACATGCACTAGCTATTGTAGTTACAAGCAGTTGAGGTTTCAATCGCAATCTGTCACAGTCACAAGTATTTACAGTTTCAAGTAGTCACAAATTCAAAAGTAGTCACAACTTGAAAAAGTCCCAATAACAGTAGTACTAATTGCATAAGTAGTATTTATAGTAGCCCTTAAAGGTTCAATTTATTGCTTTTAGCTGTTCCTCAGATATTGTTCATCTGCCCTTTTGACAACCTGCATACATAGAGTGCATTTTGATTTTGTCCAATATACACTCGAATATCGCCTAATAGTCTTACCTTCAAGCCCTTAGCCATGCCAGATATATTGCAGATAGGTCATTTTAACATCCACATTTGGTTATAAAACCCCTTCAACAGGTCTTGAAATTTCAACTTAAAACCTTTATCCGTTCCTAAGATGTTGTAATATTCCTTATGACATGCATGGATGAACATAGTTTCTTTTGATTTAATTTAACATCCCCAATGATAGTTTGCTCTGGAATTTCTAATGTACCCCCTCCCCCTTTTTCCTGGGAAATTGAACATACACCCTTTTCTTAATCTGGATATGTATTGTACCCCCTTTGACAGCCTGGATGTATTTAAGCCCTTTTGATAAAAATTACCTATTGAATAAAAAATGCCCTCAATTTTGTAGATGGGTGTCTTCTTGTACATACTGGGATATGTCCCAGTGTGTACCATTGTTTCTGTCCCTCTATATACCAGATGACACCGATCGCGCTATTTTTTGCATTCTGAATATTTTGCCCCAAGATGGCCACATAACATGAACATATAATTCGGCTTTCATTTGCTACCATAAGCACTCAATTTTACTAAAGTAAAAAAGAAATAAACAAAGAAAATCTAAAAATGAAATGTTATTGGTGGTGTTTCCCCAACTTTGAGATAAGTTTAATCAAAAACAAACATGGTAACATAGCGAAATAATGGGTCTGAACAAATGAAGATCAAAGTAATTATGCTAGGTGGTGTTTATGGATTTTTTTTTCGAATATGCTAGATTGCGCCCCCTTTCACTCCGTTGTGTATTGGTATGGTGTGTAATATGGTCTGCCAGGTGCGTTGTGGCGAGGATCTAAAGAACCGTACCAAGATGCCTCGTGGGCCTTGCGTAAGATGGATAATGTCGAATAGTCGAATATGCCAGTAGATTAATTGCTTATTATTATTTGTATCTTACCTTTTGTCTTTTTATATCTTTTATTATCCATATTATCTTTTATGTTACGTTATTCAAGATAGCATATTTACTTTGTGCGTGTGTTCTTTTTTTGTTCTTTCTTTCTGTTCATTTTTTAAAATCAATTTGTAAACCCTTTGTGTTCTTTTGGGCAATAAAGATATTGACTAAAAATTGTTTTGTATTTACAGCATAATCCCGAAGCTGTAAGCCGAATTTTTAGTGAACGATTGGTCCAGATTTTGAAGTACTCGCAGGAGTAGACAATCTTTTGGAAGAGAAAATTTGCAATTTTTGATCAGCAAGTGAAAAAGATATATACATCCTACCCAGTCTTTCAAAATATCAGTAAAACTCGAGTCAGTTGTTTGGACCTCGTTTCGTGCTTCTTTAATTGTGAAGCTGGTGCAGCAGCTTGCTCATTTCGGCATCAAAGTAACTTTAAAGGTATCTGAAAGAGGCTTATGCTGATGGCTAGTGTTTGTCCTAAGGAGAATCGGTTAAATAATTAACATGGTATGGTAGTGCCTCACTATGTACATTTAACAATTGGGGTCGTTGCTTGCTGAAATCGTCAGGCTAGATAAATATAGGTTAATAAGACAAAATAGGCCTAAGAATTTATGCTTTAAAATAAACGCAAACATACTCCATCCCACCCCTCAAGAACTGAAAAAGGAAAGTTTAAAGCCAAATTTTTTTTAGCTATGACTATCGATGGTTGCGTCACCTTATGAACAGGGATATATTATCCCCCGGTTAAATTTTAACAACCCAAAATAATTATGGCGACAGTGGAGTTTTTAGCCTATTCGAAACTGAAAACTACCATAACCAAATTCCTACCCATTACATCCATAAACGTTCTGTCTATTATTTTTATAGAGTCCCTTCCATTTTTTATCTACATCCCATTCCACTCCTATTTCCATACCTTGATGTTGCCTTCGGCAACATCAAGTTTGTTAATTTTGAAATTTAATATTAAATATGCTAATTTAATATTTGAAAGTTTGCTAATTTTTGGTTTGCATTTTTCGCTCTTATTTCTAATCAATTGGTTTGTAATGACTATTGACAAAAACAACTAATTTTTAAATAACCTTTAGGCTCTAGGCCAATTATTTTACTGTTGCAATTAAATTACTGCTATCATAATCTGAACTAAAAGTTTACAGTGTAGAGAAGACGCGCCGTCAACAATTTTGGAAGATTGCGAAAACAGCAAAGACCCAATTTTGCATCGTTTTAAATAAACTTTTCAATTTTATACATACATTTTGCAGATATTTAAGACTTAAGCAGGAATATCTTACGCACTCCTGTGAGAAGTTTTTCATTTATGCTTTATTCAACGCATTCGTGGAAAGTCAAATTTTGTGTCAATAGGCTTTTTTTAGTTTTTATGCTTGTTTCATCTTTTATTTATTATTTAGTTAGATTTTATTTATATTATTATCATTTGTTTATATTATTATTTTATAGTAATTTGCAATAGTGGCATATGTTATGTTTAAATATGTTATATTGTTAACTCATCAACTAATTATACATAATTGTTGTTCAAACTTAAACATTTTAATTTTTAAAGGAGATATTAGGATACAAAGGGATACAACATTACAATACGATATTAGCGTTAAATCTTTATTTTGCCATGCTGAAAAGTGAAAAATGATATCTAGGATTTCTTTTTTTGGGCTGACTATCCAGAAAAACAAACGAATGCAGAAATTCCTGGAGGCGAAGCTCTAGCTTAACTGTTTCCCCCATTCCAGGTTCCCGCTGCAGTTATTTTTGGACAATCTAGAGCGAAAAAAGTTTTTATGGGTATTTAGGAAAGCGAGAGGGGTAAATTAATCAGGATTAGTTGAAAAAGACTAAATTAGACTTTTTGTGAGGTGGGGAGGTGGGGAGGTCCTTAGTAAGTATTTCCCTCCTCTTGATAGCGTAAATACTTTTTAAATTGTGTAAAAAATAGAGATGGAAAAGTAGGGGCATATTTTTCATTACGGCTTTTTGGATTGATGAGGTATAATTATTGTTTAAAAACAGAACTGAAAAGACAAAGAAAATAATCAGTGGAGTTTAAATATTATTCAAAAATAGGCTCAAAAAAGATAAGATTCCTCTGGACCCGTGTGTTTATGTGTCTGGGGGGAGATGTAAAATATCATTACTATTTACAATTATAGTTGAAAACTAAGAATATATTCAGCTTGTTTAGAGGGAAATTGGGGGTTAGTTTTCGTTATCATTTAAGTGAAATCAGACTCGAAAGAAAGATAGAACCAGACTCGAAAGAAAATAACATTGAAAAAGGAGGGATTATATCAGCGTCAGGGGTTCTTGGATTGATGAGGTGTAATTATTAAAAAAAAAAGAGAGATAAAAAGAAAAAGAAAATAATCAGCTATTTTGAGAGGGGGAGAAGAGTATAGCGTATGGTTTCACCTTAAAGTATCAACAACACCAAAATAATGGTATTTTTGTCACATTGCTGAAAAGAGCAGTTTCTAAGATTTTGGCCATGGCCTTGGGGAGGGGGCATGTAAGATGCTGGTAAAGCTACTAAACTGTCTTTACCAAGCCAAGGTGTATCAAAGGGGAGTAACCAAAGTATGCTGACTGTGTGCTTGCCCGAGACGAAGGAAACCAGGTCAGCTATTCCTAAGATGAAGTATTACTTTTAGGATTAAAAAGATAATATTTGTTTGGGGGAGCTTTTACGTAAGTATAATTATTAGCTAAAATTATCATAGGCAGCGCGCTAAGTAAAGAACGATGTGGGCACAATATGTTTTTTTTTCTTCTTCGGTCGGGTACTTCGTATCGAACGAGTTGTCGTAGAAACTTCGAAAAGGGCTCATTCGATTGGAAATTGGAGTGGCTAGTGCTTTTTTAATAGTCGAAAGTGATTAGAGGGCAACTAGCCCCCCCCCCCCTTGCCCATCATTCCCCCAAATACATCCAATCAAAATTTTGAGATAGCCATTTTGTTCAGCGTTGTTGCTTTTCAGATATAAAATTTGTGTTTGGACTGGACCCTCCCCCACAACCCTTGGTGCCATACGCTTCAGTTATGCTCTAAGGGTAATCGATCACAATGTATCCACAATATCCTATGTATTATTTTTTTTTCTTTAGAAAAGGTCACTTTATATGGAAAGGTTCGTCGTAAAAAGTTTATAAGGGGCTCATTCCATTCGAAATTGAGAGTTCTAGTGCCTTTTTTAATAGTCGAAAGTGATTGGAGGGCAACTAGCCCCCCCCCCCCCACCACGCCCATCATTCCCCAAAACACATCCAATCAAAATTTTGAGATAACCATTTTGTTCAGCGTAGTTGATTTCCAGATAGAAAATATGTTTTTGAGGAGGACACTCCCCCACAACTCTCAGGGCAAGGGTTTTAAGTTATGCCCTGGGGGACATATAAGGTTTTTATAGAAGATGTTGTCGTAGAAACTTCAAAACATGCTCATTCGGTTGGAAAATCTGAAGGGCTAGTACCCTTTTTAATAGTCGAAAGGGATTGGAGGGCAACTAGCCCCCCCCCACACCCCTTATTCCTCCCAAAACATCCAATAAAAATTTTGAGATAGCCATTTTGTTCAGCATAGTTGATTTCCAGATAAAAATATGTTTTTGAGGAGAAAATTCCCCCACAACCCTCAGGGCAAGTGTTTTAAGTTATGCCCTGGGGGCATGTAAGGTTTTTATAGAAGGTGTTGTTGTAGAAACTTCAAAAAAGGCTCATTTGATTGGAAATTGAAAGGGCAAGTGCCCTTTGTAATAGTCCAAAGTGGTTGGAGGGCAACTAGCCCCCCCCCCCATCATTCCCCAAACATATCCAATCAAACTTTTGAGATAGCCATTTTGTTCAGCGTAAATGATTTCCTGATAGAAAATATGTTTTTGAGGAGGACACTCCACCACAACCCTTGGGGCAAGGGTTTTCAGTTATGCCCTGAGGGCATATAAGAACAATGTTGGCACAATGTACTATTTATAATTTTTTTCCTTTAGAGCAGGGCACTTCATATGGAAGGGGTCGTCGTAGGAACTTCAAAAGGGGCTCATTCGTTTGGAAATTGAGAGTTCTAGTGCCCTTTTATACAGTCAAAAGTGATTGTATGGAAACTAGCCCCCCCCCCACGCCCATCATTACCCGAAACACCTCCAATCAAAATTTTAAGATAGGCATTTTGTTCAGCAAAGTTGAGTTTCAGATAGAAAAAATGTTTTTGAAGAGGACACGCCCCCACAACACTCAGGGCAAGGGTTTTAATTTATGCCCTGGAGGCATATAAGGTTTTTATAGAAGGCGTTGTCGTAGAAACTTCAAAACAGGCTAATTTGATTGGAAATTCGAAGGGCTAGTACCCTTTTTAATAGTCGAAAGTGATTGGAGGGCAGCAGCCCCTCCCCCCCACGCCTATCATTCCCCCAAACACATCCAATCAAAATTTTGATATAGCCATTTTGTTCAGCGTAGTTGATTTCCTGATAGAAAATATGCTTTTGAGGAGGACACTCCCCCACAAACCTCAGGGCAAGGGTGTTAAGTTATGCCCTGGGGGCATATAAGGTTTTTAAAGAAGGCCTTGTCGTAGAAACTTAAAAAAAAGCTCATTCGGCTCAAACGGCTAGTGCCCTTTTTAATGGTCGAAAGTGATTGGAGGGCAATAAAAACCTTATATGCCCTGGGGGCATATAAGGTTTCTATCGAAATCTTTGTCGTAGAAACTTGAAAAAGGGCTCTTTCGATTTGAAATTCAAAGGAATAGTACCCTTTTTAATAGTCGAAAGTGATTTGAGGGCAACTACCCCTCCTCTCACGCCCACCTGTTCCCCAAACACATCCAATCACAATTTTTAGATAGCCATTTTATTCAATGTAGTTGAAAGTTTTGGAAATTAGGTCTTTGAGGATGACAACCCCTCCCCCCACAGCCCTCAGGGCAAGGGTTGTTAGTTATGCCCTGGGGCATATAAAGTTTTTATTGAAAGCTTTGTCGTAGAAACTTCAAAAGGGCTCATTCAATTGGAAATTGAAAGGGCTAGCGCCTTTTTTAAAAAATGAAAGTGATTGAATAGCGACTAACGCCTCTCTCACGCCCACCATTTCCCAAAACACATCCAATCAAAATTTTGAGATATCCATTTTGTTCAACGTAGTTGAAATTTCTGGAAATTAGGTCTTTTTAAGATGATAACCCCCCTCAGAGCCCTCAGTGCAAGGGTTGTAAGTTATGCCCTGGGGGCATATAAAGTTTATATAGAAAGTTGTTGCATAAATCATAGGTAGCAGGATCGCGCTGCCTAAGTAAAGAACGGGGACACTCGAGAACGAAACAAGAAATGGGGACCAATTAAAGAGGAGGACACTCCCCCACAACCCTCAGGGCAAGGGTTTTAAGTTATGCCCTGGGGGCATATAAGAACGATGTTGGCACAATGTACTATTTATTAATTTTTTCCTTTAGAGCAGGGCACTTCGTATCGAAAAAGTTGTCGTAGAAACTTCGAAAAGCGCTCATTGAATTGAAAATAGGAGTGGCTTGTGACCTTTTTAATAGTCGAAAGTGTTTGGAAGGCGACTAACACCCCTCTCACGCCCACCATTTCCCCAAACACATCCAATCAAAATTTTGAGATAGCCATGTTGCTTAACGTAGTTGAAAGTTCCGGAAATTCGGTTTTAGAGAATAACAACCACTCTAACAAACCTTAGGGAAAGGGTTGCAATTTATGCCCTGGGGGCATATAGGGTGATTATAGAAAGCATTGTCATTTCCAAAAGGGCTCATTTGATTGGAAATCGAAAGGCCTAGTGCCCTTTTTAATAGTCGAAAGTGATTTGAGGGCAACTAATCCCCCTTCCACTCCCATCTTCCCTTGGCCACCCTCCCACGCCAACCCTCCCATTTCTGCTCTTAAAGTTTAACCAAATCAAAATAGCGTAAGTGTATCAAAGAAATTGATAGCTAGTAATTGATTGATAGAATAATATAACTAGCATAAATAAACCAACTAATTATGTCTCCCTATGCTTTTAGGATTATACAAAACTAGCGCTTTACTGAAAACACAAAAGTCAAGTATAAAAAACAGGATTATTGATTTAAGAGTCAAAAATGGATTTGTAGCCTGACAACACTAAGCGAATCTATAAAGCTTTTCATAGTCTTACACCAGTTTCGACATTAGTAACTTTCAGTATATAATTTTCCTCTCACCAGCTATAATACCAATAGTGGGTAATATACAGTCTTAAATTGTAAGAAATATGCTTTAGTATCAATTGAAATGCAGATCAAATAAGACATAATATGAACTCTGAAAATCCGATTATTTCTCTCTTTACAAGAGTGAATTTTAAGCTATGATACAAATTCTAAAGCTAGTCTATAGTCCTAATACTATCAAGATGGCCTTACTTCAAACTTGTGTACAAACTAATCATGACATGTCCTTTTAAGAACCAAAAACGAGAGCCAGTCATTGGACTGGCCCATTGTGCAGAAGTGACACCAAATTAAATGTAAAAAAAATAAAGAAAATCCTAAAATGGATTTTTGCTTTATCTTAAAAGAGATTGATCCTAAAAGGGATTAATAACATTTTGATTCTATAAAAAGTGTTCTTAATTGGTTTGCTTTTACTGTACCAAAACTCCTATATTATTTTGTGTTTTCAGTAAAGCACTAGTTTTGTATAATCCTAAAAGCATAGGGAAACATAATTAGTTGGTTTATTTATGCTAGTTATATTAATATATATTAAATAGGTTGTGAAGTAATAATTCTTGTCCGTTTTAAGTTTCAACTTCGCTAATGAAACTCAGAGAGGAAAGAAAATAACAAAATGAAAAATAGAATCAAAAATGGGGAAAACTCGAGGATTTTGTCAGCCAGTGGTGAACCATGAAGAAGAAGAAATAAGCAAATATTTCGACAAGGACCTCTGCCAAGTCGTCCTCAGTGCTAAACAAAAAAGAAAGAAAAAGAAACCAACGAAAATTAAACCTTTCGAAGTTTACTTTACAACAACAGAATAAAAACTAAATAAGAACCAGGTTGGAATAAACGAAAAAGAAGTTTTCAAAAATGATTGAGCGAAAGTCTTCTGTTTTGCTATAGCTTTAGCTGGCCTACAAATTCGTTCATCATTTGATGTGCAAATAGGTTCTTTCAAGTTATGCCGGGCGAAAATCAAGTTATACGACTGGCTGAAAAAATCCTCGTTTTTCACCTTTTTTTGATTTTATTTTGCATTTTGTTATTTTATTTCCTCTCTGAGTTTCATTTGTCATGTATAGCCAGTCTGGTCTTAGAATGTATTTACGTTGAACTTCACTCTTTACTTCCCTCGGAAAAACTTTGTTTTTTAAAATTAATCTTTGTTCGTTTTGATTAAAATTTAATGCAGAAACAACGCTGCCATGATCTTTTCTATTTATACGGAATAATGTATGCTCGTTTTAAGTTTTAATGTCACTTCTTAGTTTCAGTTGAAAATACTCACAAATATGACCTATGATTCAAGTGAACATACCACTCGATGTCTATTTTTTAGGTTTCTTCTGAGTATAATAATTGTTTGTGGCGCGAATTCAATTTTAAAGCCTTATGAACAGAAGCTGTAACCAGCTTGCATCCTATGTAACATCCTACCTTTTTTATTGTTTTTTTTTTTTTATATAAATAGTTTTTCTATTTTTCTTTCCCTACTCAGCTTATCAAAAACTTGCATTTTCCCCTTAAATCAAAGAACAGTATATTTCCGCTATTCGCCGAAACCCAAAAATCTCGGTCATCCCCTTTGCAATTCCAGTGGGCTTTCCCAGTAGGCAAAACTCGTATAAAACGAACAGTCTCAGTTGTCCTAAGGACTGAGCATAGAGTTATGAATTTTAGAAAACTTTTTATTTCGGGTTTCCAATCGCCTTCAAATGGCTCACAGAACTTATATAGTATTTGAATTACCCTTACTCCATGCTTATCAACCTTAGTTATGCCCCAGGATGGATGGATGATGGACTATCTATCAATAAGTGTAATTACATCATTTTTATACAATTCTGAAAAAGGCTAATGCCGGCTTTGCTTGTCACTCACAGTATCTGTATTGGCTTTTTTAATAATTAGCCATGGCTCTCAACTTTTTCATCACAGTCCACCAAGTTGATTTTAATTCACTGGACGTTTTGGCTAAGGAAATTGAAAATAAAGTAAGCATATATGCTATGAACTGTACGAAGAAATCGTTTGTAATTTCAACCCCATTCTCAGGTATGAACACAGGGATATGGATCTTTGAATCCAAGTTCCTTTCTCTAGTCCTACATCTCTGGTCCTAATTTAAGATGACAAAAATAGCGACGAAGACCACACTGCCTTTCCATAACAAACAACAAAAGTACGAAGAACAATAGGGAAATATTTTTGCAAGACAGTGGAGATAATTTGAATGAATATTTCGGCCCTATGTCCAAGGACCGTCCTCAGCAAGACAAAAATATATGAAAGAAAAAAGACTCACAACAACATGCAACCAATAAAACCAAAAATTAAATTTTTTTTCAAAGCAGTCCTAGCATCCTTACTTCAGCACAGTTCAACCAGGACTGATTAAAAGTAAGGTAGAACAAGGCGATTCAATGAGATGAAAGAAAAATAATTTAAAACACGTTCTTATTGCTAATCCAGCTTTTTTGGCAGCTAACCTCAAAGGTCTTTTTGTGACCGGTTCTGTGTTAATATCTATCGGTTTTTTAAAATAATTTGTAAGATCATTTTTAATTAAATTTGTGTATAGAGCATTTAGTGTATATTTCCCCAAGTCCCTATTTAAGGAAATATTATTATTAATCCTAAGTCTTATTTCAATTGATTCTCAGACTACCTGCTATATGCCTAGGTCATTGCTAATAAGGGCAGATTCATCAATAAGTATATTGTGGCTAGGATTTTCAAAAATATGGCTGCCTAATGCAGAATCATATGAAACAACGGAGATACTAGAATTTAGAGCTTTGACAATATCATCTTTATGCTATTGTATACGTTTCTCCAAATTGTGTTGAGTTCTACCTACATAATATTTGCCACAATCACATGGTATTTGATAGACCCCTCTTTGGCGAGTAACTGGGGTTTTATCTTAACCAGAATTTAGAAAATTTATGATTCGAAAATTATTTGTGAATACTACATACAGATTATTTTTTGTGCAAACTTTTTTAAGATTTGTAGTGATTTTTGGGATGTAGGGGAGGTAAATTATGTTTAAGGGCTTGTCAGAAATATCACATGGTAAACTATCATTAATTTTACGGGAATGTCTCTTCAGTATACAATTAATTACACTATTAATAAATAAAATAGGATACCTATTTCCAAAAAGTATGTCCTTGATAAAGTTTAATTCTGCTGTTATGTGGAAATCAGAACAAATGTTTAGGGCCTGATCGACGAGGGATATAACGACTGCTCTCTTAACTTGTGGGGGGTGGTTTGATTTAAAATGCAAATATCTATTATTTTGTGTTGTTTTTCTATAAATAGTAAAATTGAGTTTATCGAAGCTACGAATAACTAACACATCTAGGAATGGGATTTATTTACAGTTTACTTTAGAAATCGAAATCGCAAATTTTGAGGATGAGGCTTTTTTTTCCAAATTTCGCAAATTTGGAGTTTGACGCTTTTTCTAAATGAGCATAAATTTCTTTTCGCAATAAACTTTTACTTTTAATACGAACCAAAATAATAGTTAACATTCCTGAGTCAGTGTTAGATGGGATTTTTTTTCACCAGGCAGTTTTTTTCAAAACGCGTTTTTAAACATTTGGTTACTATGGGCTGTGGTTTGCTCTTTACTAGGTTGTAGCTACTGCTGCAACCATAATACCTTCCGGGATATGCTTTAAAAAATGAGCCTAGAAAATGACTGAAAAAAACAACAGCGGATACCGATACGGATATTCCCGATACGATACATGCGATACCAATACGCCCAATACCGATACGAACGATATCGACACGCTCGATACCACATACAGCCCTTCCCCAGGGACTATGGAAGGCCATGTCATCATCAAAACCATATATATTGAACCTTTGAGCTATGTTAAACAAAATGGCTATCTCAAAATTTTTATAAGACTAGTTGGGGCGAGGGGGCCTGTAGGGAGGGGGGATTTTTGCCCTCCATTCTTTTTGGTCACTTAAAAAGGGCACTTACAAATTTAATTCTCTTTCGAATGAGCTATTACCACCTCTCTATGATACTCTGGCCACCCCCTAGCCCTGCTAGAAAAAAAAGAAAAAAGAAAAGAAAAAGGGAGACAGATCAGTGCAGATCAGTGCATGCAAAAAGTCATTTTCCTTGGTGATCAAGGTGGGGGACTTTAAGTAGTGTCCATTCTGGTTGTCAAAAGGACGTATCTTCAATATCCTCGGAACTTCTAAGGGTATTGCATTTAAAATTAATGGATTTGATAAAGTTCCCGAATATTTTGAGACCGGATTGCCTTTACGATGTTTCATTCTCTTTTCTTGTGTAGTTTGCCTATTTCTATTTAGAAATGGGGATCTTTTCGATGATAGGCAGGGGCGTAATTTGCTATGGGTCAGGGGAGGCAATTGCCCCTCCGAGACCTCGGTGTGCCCCCCTTTCCTCCAGACTCGAGTTCTCCCCCCTCCCCCACCAGCTGAAATGTAGTTTCTTCAAAAATATTGTCAAAACTAAGATAAACCTGCATAATTTATGCATCAACAGAAACAGATCAGTTTTCTTTAGTATATATTTACCTTTATAGTGGCACCAAATGCCTCATTTTTTAGTTTTTACAGTCATTTTCGCTTGCTTTGGGAAAATTCGAACCAGCTTTATTCCCCCAGGATTTTGACGAAATTACGTCAATGATGCTAGGGTCCTTTCTATTTTGAAATGCATTTTGATCAAGTCAATTAAGCTTTCAGGAATGAATCCAGGGCCACAAATATACACCGTATTTAAATATACACTTCTATTCTTTCCTTAGTTCTAGGGCTAAGATCAAACAGATGACAGGTTCTATATAAATTATTACTAAAAAGACGTTTTAACTTAATTTTTTGTTTTTAGTCTTCTTTGGCTTTAAATCTTGAAAAAGTAATTCCTATCTCATGACCTTTTTCCTCCAAATTTAAGAAATAGTTTTATAAACCATTGAAACTTTATAAGATCTGGATTAAGAAAAGTTATGATGCTATTAACAACTTTTTTTTAATAAATAGACTCTATAATATTAAAAAATATACAAAATCCATGTCTAATACACATTTTTAATGAAGTATCACCAACCCATCATCAGGAAAAGGAAGAGGAAACGAGGAAGAAGTTAAATCCAGGATATCTCAGTAAGGACCAAATACCTTAGGATAAAAGAAACAAAAGAAGGAGAATATAAAATATGTATTAGAAAAGGATTTTGTATATTTTTAATATTATAGGCTATTTTTGAAAAAGATATATATTTTTAAGTTCTTCTTCTTCTCTTTCTTTTATCGTAAAATCTTTGGTACTTACTGAAGTATTCTGGGTGTAACTCCTTTCCTTGTTTCCTTTTAATTTCTAGAAAATAAATTTGTTGCCTTCATATATTTTTCACACAGTTTTCCTACATTTCCTTTCACTATCCCAACTTTTCTAACCTTTAACTACTCATACAAAATACCAATTAAAAAAACCTTCCTACCGCTATCAAATGCACTATCTGTGCGTTCCATGGCCACTATAATCAACTATTTCTACTCATCTACTATAACTTCTAGGTCGTTGAAGGTCCACCACTTGTAGGGATAAGGTTATGTAGGGATAAGGTCCACCACTTGTAGGGATAAGGTCCATTATATTATAGGTCCATTTTATTATAGGTCCATTTATCCTTATTATAGGTTTATTATAAGGTCCATTTTATTATAGAAACTCTTGATCGATTCTTCGAAGTTTCATTTACCCAAATCACCTACTTTCCAACATAACAAAAAGCCCGTTATATAGAATCGTATTATCTTTTATTCAGGTCTTAAAACTTAGGCCACCTTCAATGAAAGTTAAGCCACCCCTCTTCCTTGAAAAATATTAGTTAATTAGTACACATTTAAAAGCAACCAGCAAAGTTATGTTTGCAATATTTTTCTACTCATTTCTGATAAATAATTCCTCAGAACAACAAAACCAGCCAAATGTTGTTTATATCCAAAGACTATATACGAGCATTTTCTCTTTATTTTTTTGGAGGGAGGGGGAGGTATGCAGTTCGGCCGGAAATGCTTCTGAATTGCCAATAAAAGACAAATGTGTGGCAAGAAGTTTTCCGAATTTATTAGTAGCATATTGTTTCCTTCGGAGGGAGGGGTGGAACTACAATCTCGTCCCAAGTATTAATGCATCACCTATCTTACGACCTCTAATTAAAAAGATGCCTTTCAGTAATATGTTCCAAGCTTTTTTATCATTAATTTACTCTTTTTTACTTCAGCTTATTCCTTTCTTGTGTGATTATGTGACTGAGCAATGTAGTTCAAAATTATTTGTGAAAAAAATATATTTATGGAAAACGAGAAACTTTTTATTTTTTAAAATAAAAACGTACAAAGACACAACGTTTTTAGAACCACAACGTCAATAGTAACTTTTTATTCAAAACATAACAAAAATGTTACAAACGGAACGTGAGTGGAGGTTATTTTTGGCCAGCTTGCCACACTATATTCCAAAGAAAAGAAAAACATGGCAGGCTTAGTGTTGTCAGCATTTTACGCTTCAAGGGGCTCGAGGCTGTCCTTGTTAAGAGTAGTTCTTCACCTCTTGGATTTTCCATAATCTTAGATTCCAGCTTCTTTCAATGCTGATGGCAAGATTCAGGAAAGTATTGAAGGTTAAGACTCAAACTTAGCGATAATTTTCCTGAGTGCATCTGGACTAATTACAATTAATGTGGCAATCCAGCAGTAAGTTTTTAAAGACGGTTTAATTATTGAGGTTTCTGGCACAGACAAATTTATTATACTCCAACAAGTCAAAATTTAATAGCTAGAATCGCAATTGAGCCTGAAAGCTACTTTACAACAAAAAATTATCTGTATAAAGACTAATTGGAGCTTGAAACCACAATAATTATTCTAAGATACTGAAAGCTCAATTATTGAAGAGCTTCTGAGACATCCTTCAATAATCAAAAACAGTTCCTCCGACGCTGATATCCAACAGAGAATACAGAAAGCGCAGACAGTCTTTGCCTCCCTTCGGAAACCCTTATGGAATCGCCGCGAAGTCAGTGTCCGAACGAAAGTTCGAATCTACATGGCACTAGTCCGCACCGTTCTCCTTTACGGATGCGAAACATGGTCGGTAAAACTACAGCATGAGAATACGCTGAAGTTGTTTGAGCATACCTGTCTGCGAAGAATTCTCAGAATACAGCTGCGTGACCGTATCTCCAGCACGGATCTACGTCGAATGTGCAATATTCAGAGAGATGTTGCGCTCACTATTAAAGAACGCCGTTTGAAATGGCTGGGCCATGTTTTACGGAAGCCGCCAGAATACTTGCCTCGCCAAATACTTCTAGTCGAGCCTATTAGCTCCTGGAAGAGACGCCAAGGAGGACAGAGGAAAAACTGGTGGAACCTGGCCAAATCAGACCTTGAACCTATCGGGGGATTCAGAAAGTTCGGACACAGATGGTCAACTCCGTGGCTTACTTTTGCAGAGCAGCTGGCAGAAGATCGCTCAACATGGTCCAAGAAGGTCTCCAAGATCATCAATGCCGGGCGAGGTGGAGACGCCTGATTCCCGCCACAAGTAAAGTAAGCAAGTAAGTAATCAAAAACAGTTGAAATGGGTTAAAAAAAACAGTGAGAACTTGATATCCAGCCATTTTCCATGATGCAAAGATGTAAAAGCACTGGTCAGCTATTTCTTTTTCTTTTTCAATCTTAGATTTACAGTGTTATGTGAAGGTGGCAGTAATATTTTTATTTCTTTTTCAGGAAAGAACTTTTTCAGGAAAGAAAAGGAAGTACAAAAAGTATTTTCAGGGCAGGTGGGAAAAATGATGTTTTCTGGAAAGTCAATTTTATCTTTTAATGTTCCATATTCAACGAGAAGTAAACACTAGATCTAAAATGTCGCAATAACTAAGGCTAGGTGGAGGGTTTGGGTACATACAGGCTGCACCTCTTTCGACACGTGATACTTCAAGAATCGTTTTGGGAACAGCCTTAAATGATCAACTGACCCTCATAAATTGAAACACGGCAAATAAACTATTCTCCAATGGTGTTTGATTATGCGTCTGATTGAAACACTGAAGCATTTTCTCGTCTGTACATTTTTTGGTATGTATAACTGGAGTGTCTAAAGCAGGGCCACGGGGCCCAAGCTTCATCACACCCAATCTCATTAGCATAGACATTTTGCATATCTTTGAATCATGCTCAGGGATCATTTAGTGAGTGTCATCGGAGGCCCAAAGCGGGACCTTGAGTTCAAGTACCCTAACCCCTCCCTCTAACCCAGCGTTTTCCAAACTGGGAGGCACGGACTATTCCAAGGGGAGGCACGAATATTAGCCAGGATTGGCAGTAAATCAAATAAAATTAGAACTAAGCAGTCACGCAAAATATCTTAACCCTTTCGCGATTGATGGGATTCGGAGGCGCAGGCGCCATTACAGCTAGGTTCCCCATCTCATGGTAAAACTAGTGAGATTTTATTATGCTGCTGGATGCTACATTCGTGAACGATCAACTATACGATCGTTAGAGACTATCTTTGCGATCAATTAGTTCTCAGATGAGCACCACAGAATTCGCCTTACAAGTAGAAGAAGGAACTGATGAAGCTAAAACCGCATGTTTCATTGGATATCTTCGATGTGTTGAAGAGAATAATATAACTTAAATATAACTTACATCTTACATAATATAACTTAAATTTGTCTGCAAACTCATTCTTAAAAAGCCACGTCCAGTAAATATTGCCAATTTTAATAAAATTGGAATATTGCCAATTTTAATATTTTTATTTCTTTTTCAGGAAAGAACTTTTTCAGGAAAGAAAAGGAAGTACAAAAAGTATTTTCAGGGCAGGTGGGAAAAATGATGTTTTCTGGAAAGTCAATTTTATCTTTTAATGTTCCATATTCAACGAGAAGTAAACACTAGATCTAAAATGTCGCAATAACTAAGGCTAGGTGGAGGGTTTGGGTACATACAGGCTGCACCTCTTTCGACACGTGATACTTCAAGAATCGTTTTGGGAACAGCCTTAAATGATCAACTGACCCTCATAAATTGAAACACGGCAAATAAACTATTCTCCAATGGTGTTTGATTATGCGTCTGATTGAAACACTGAAGCATTTTCTCGTCTGTACATTTTTTGGTATGTATAACTGGAGTGTCTAAAGCAGGGCCACGGGGCCCAAGCTTCTTCACACCCAATCTCATTAGCATAGACATTTTGCATATCTTTGAATCATGCTCAGGGATCATTTAGTGAGTGTCATCGGAGGCCCAAAGCGGGACCTTGAGTTCAAGTACCCTAACCCCTCCCTCTAACCCAGCGTTTTCCAAACTGGGAGGCACGGACTATTGGGAGGCACGACTGAGAGTATTATGTTAATACTTTTTGAGCTAATACTATTACTACTTCTGCTCTTACAATTTAAATAAATAAAAAGAGTGAGTGTATCCAAGTTGTCAAAAAGCATAGCATAGTAAATTTAAAGCATAGAATCTTTTGGGAATGATATTGTTTTATTTTTCAGGTCAACTTCAAAAGTTATAAAATTAAATTAAGAAATACTGTTTGTGTCAGGATTAAAAATTGTTGAAAATGTTTCTCCAACTTATAAATACCCACCCAAACTATGGATTCTTATAAAAAAAAACTGAAAAGATATCAAATATTGTTTTTTCCATGAAAAAGACTATTTCAGTATAAAACAAACAGAAATTAATTTAAAATACTTTTTTCACAAAATATGTTTTTCAAAAAAAGTAAATCTCCCAGCGTAAAACTACCAAAAATCACTATGAATAAATAAATGAAACTCAAAACGAACAGAAATTACAATAAATAGCCGAGCCAAACTCAAAACGAGCAAAATTTAACATTAGTACGGCTGATAACCCCCATAACTTTTCAAGACCAGAACACAATTTGCGCTTTACTGAAAACAAAACACGTTTTAAAGGTTTTCACTTTTACTTCTTTCATAAATAAAAAATCATTTAATTTTTAAAGAATAAATATCAGTATATGTCAATTAAACTGACAATCTACGGTCATTCGTTTTTTTTTCTTTTTTCTGTAAAGCGCAAATAAATTTAGATAAATTTATATACAACAAAACGTCATATATCAAGTAAAAAAAGAAAAGTAAAACTTAATTTTTACATGAAAATTATAAAGCAAGTTGACTTAAAATGAGTACAAATTGGATTAAATAAGACATCAAACTTTAAAGGAACTGAGATTCCAGTGAAAGAAGAAATAAAATTCCAAAAGAGCAGAAATGACAATGGACAATGAAGGTTAACCTAAAAAGAGGAGAAACTAGGATAAATAGAGGGTAGATCCCCATCTCTCTCAAAAATCTGAAAAGGCTAGGATTCCATTAGCACTTAAAGAAAACGAAAAAGGTAAGAAATCTAGATACTACCTTAATCAAGTTTCCACGAAAAATTCCTCTATATGAAAACATGTGTGACAATTAATTATGTGCCATACTTTTTTTTTCAAAATATACTCTTTATTTATTTCAATGTTCTCTCCTTCTCAATCCGCTCCTTGGAAATGTATAGCACAATCAATCGGCCAAAATTTAAACAATCTCTTTATTTTTTAGTTCAGCATAAACGACATTCTAGCCTTTTTTTGGGGGGGGGGGTCACATAGAAGGGATACACAAATGTATCTAGCAATATCTTAACTGCTAAGTTAAGAAAGTTATATTAACTTAGCAAGATCTTACTGTTTATATAATGTAATAGGATACTACATTTTGGAAAGCTGCGTACAATTATTTCTTGGACCGAAAAGGGACATTTTTTGATTGTCCTTGAGCTAGACAGCCTCCTAACCTGAGATTTTACAATCTATATCGGGGAGGACTATCTGAGCCTGTTCCACCAAACTTTCGTTTTTTCAAGCTATGTTTTGATTTTCAAGCTGAAAGTTTGGTTCTAGCAGTAACAGCTAGCTTACTGCAAAAAAGATGGAGCTTACCTTTTGCTCCTTTCCTTGCAGTAGTATTTGAAAACTGACCCATAGCAAAAAATTAAGTTTATAAGAGATGCGAGGTATGCATATATTTTTTAAATGCTGGTCAATAATCCTTGATGATCAGACCGGAATTTTTGACATCTATTTTTGCTAAAAAATGTCTTCATGAGAGGCATCTGTTAAAAAAAAGTCAGATAATTACTGCAAAAACCAGCTCTTGCATGAGTTTCTAATTCAATGTAAAAAATGAGGTAAGTTTTGACTCGGTGCAAAAGCGACCTAAGTCTTCATTTTGAAAAACAAGTTCACGCTGGAGGGGGTGCTACACAGAGTACAAACTCTTAGGCAAAAAGGTGGACAGGTAGCATCTTGTTTAATTATAAACGCGTAATCATTTTCTATCTCTATAATTTGAGAAACAAAGCGGTCTGTCCCCTCCCCCCCCCAAAAAATTCCCACAAGTTTTTAGAAAAAATATAGGGTAGTTACGCTTCGTTCAAATGAAAAATAAAGCAACTATTATCCATTTGGATTCATTGGAGGTTTAAAGTGGGTCTGTGACTGCTCCAGTTCTTCTCGCCTCCTCCCACTGCCAGCTTTTTAACAGAATTAACATGAAATGAACTGAAATGACAATTAAGTGAAACTTAACAGTAACAGATACTACCACAAGCTGGAGTAAGGTTATCGCGCCCTAAACCTGGACATTAATAAAAATTACGTTAAACTTAACAATAGCAAAAACTACCACAAGCAGGAGTAGGGTTACCGCACCCTAAAACTTTTAAAAGGCCCGAACGTCACTGTTGCGTTACTGTAAACGTTTTTTGTTTCTGGCAGCGTGTTTTTTATTTGTCAACAACAAAACAACAAGAAATAATTTTCTTCTTGCATTTTGACCGTCTAGGTCAAAATGCTCCAGTTCTCCTTGCCTCCTCCCACTGCTAGCTTTTTAACAGAAATACAGGCATTTTCCGTCTTGGTTGAGCCAGAATCATGACAGGTTTTTGAATTTTATGATTGTAGAACCACCAAAGTGGGTCAGTAGCCCTTTGCCCCTACCCCTGCCTCTCCCACTTGTAATTTTTGGAGAGAGATCGATAAGTGGTATATTGTTTAAGCGGAATAAGGCAAGAATTTTCAATTTGTACGATAGCAGGACCAAAGCAGGCCCTTTGCTCCTTAGCTACAAAATGCAGCCAAATATTTGTTCCTACAAAGGATGCTCATTTTTTCAATTGGATAGCTCTGTCTGGTCGTGCCAGCATTAAATAGTATCTTTAAATCCCTTACTAAAAAATACTTTCTGCATTACTCAAAGCAGCTATTTTGGCTAAGCTACTACAGCTATTAGAGAAACTAAGCTTTACAAAAACTGTATAGCATATTTATATTTACTACCTATTAGTAGAACATGGCTCATCTAAATAGTTTTCTGTAAGACCACACATTATTTTTGTAAAAAGAGGGACATGTTTTGCAAAAAGAACCTAAGGTCATGAAGAATGGACACATTGAAAGACGAATCTTATGTTGTGCTTTTTTTTCATAGGCAGCGCGCTAGCGGTGCCTAAGTAAAGAACGATGTGGGCACAATGTGTTGTTTTTTTGTTTGTTTTTTCTCCATACCCGGGCACTTCGTATCGAAGGAGTCGTTGTAGAAACTTCGAAAAGGGCTCATTCGATTGGAAATTAGAGTGGCTAGTGCCCTTTTTAATAGTCGAAAGTGATTGAAGAGCAACTAGCCCCCCCACGCCCATCATTCCCCCAAATACGTCCAATCAAAATTTTGAGAAAGGCCATTTTGTTCAGCGTAGTTGATTTCCAGATAGAAAACATCTTTTTGAGGAGGACACTCCCCCACAACCCTCGGGGCAAGGGTTTTAAGTTATGCCCTGAGGGCATATAAGGTTTTTATAGAAGGCGTTGTCGTAGAAATTTCAAAACAGGCTCATTCGATTGGAAATTCAAAGCGCTAGTACCCTTTTTAATAGTCGAAAGTGATTGGAGGGCAACTAGCCCCCTCCCCAACGCCCATCATTCCCCCAAACACATCCAATCAAAATTTTGAGATATCCATTTTGTTCAGCTTAGTTGATTTCCAGATAGAAAATTTGTTTTTGAGGAGGACACTCCCCCACAATCCTCAGGGTAAGGGTTTTAAGTTATTCCCTGGGGGCATATATGGTTTTTATAGAAGGTGTTGTCGCATATACTTCAAAACAGGCTCACTCGATTGGAAATTCAAAGGGCTAGTACCCTTTTTAATTGTCGAAAGTGATTGGAGTGCAATTAGCCCCCCCCCCCTCAGTAGTAACTATCTATGGAATTTGCCAACGCCCCCGTACCAAACAGGTTTCTGGTAGGTATAATCTGGTTTGGTAGGTACAATCTGGTTAGGTGGGTATAATCTGGTTTGGTTCAAGTTCTTCTGACACGGAATTACACAATAAATGTAGGTCATGAGTTCACATACACATTCTTAAAACTACACGTGATTAAACACGTTATAAAACTATGTGCTATTTGCAAAGAAAAACCAGTGTTGTTTTTTTTTTTTTTTTTTTTTTTTTTTTTAAACAACTTGGCGACGTATGATGTAGCATCTATTACTACAGACAATACATGAGTTACCAGACGGGTTTCTAAGGTATGCAATCAGACTGGTTTCGTTTCATGGGTTCATTAATAGAACGACTAATGTTTTTGAAAAGGGTAATTACTTCTAAGTTCAATAACCAAATTGAACTTCCGATGGTTAAGAAAGCGTAACGGGTAATTAAAGTATGATGAATGGGATGTTATAATTAGAACGGTTTTAAGTTGAAAATTGTGACATAAAAATAACTCTATTTGCGAATTTTTTGCGAAAAGGTATTTGCGTAAAGGTATTGCGTTGGTTAAGAATGCCTCAAGAATGAGGAATGGGATGCTTGCATCAACAATACAAAGAATATGCTCAGATACTTAATAGATTTGACGCCTACAAGAGACATTGGTAAAGGTATTCAATAGCTTAATTGAAAAGTAACGATAGAATGACATTGTGACTTGACCTAGCTTTACCTCTCCGATGTGGTCTGTATAATACACAAGTAACGTTTGAAAAGTATTGTCAATTTAAAAAGAAATGGCTGAAAAGGGTTTTGAGGGGGATGGGTTGCATGGAGGGTTGAGTTGCACGAGGGTTCAGTTAAAGGGGGTACAGTTACACGGGGGGTTAGTTAAATTGGGTTGAGTTGCACGAGGGTTCAGTTAAAGGGGGTATAGTTACACAGGGGTTTAGTTAATTTGGGTAGAGTTGCACGAGGGTTCAGTAGCATGGGGATTCAGTTGTACAGGGTTTCGGTTATACAGGGGTTCAGTTATTGCGCTGTGTGTGTCTCTTTGGGGTGTTTGTGTCTCTTTGGGCTGTGTGTGTCTCTTTAGACTGTTTGAGTCTTTTTTGGTCTGTGTTTGTCTCTTTGGGTTGTGTTTCTCTTTGGACTGTGTGTGTCTCTTTGAGGGCTGTGTGTGTCTCTTTGGGATGTGTGTCTCTTTGGGTTGTTTGAGTCTTTTTTGTCTGTTTGTGTCCCTTTAGATTGTTTGAGTCTTTTTGGTCTGTGTTTGTCTCTTCGGGCTGTGTGTGTCTCTTTAGCCTGTGTGTGTCTCTTTGGGATGTGTGTGTCTCTCTGTTGGATGTCTGCGTCTCTTTGGGGCCGTGTACGTCTCTTTGGGCTGTATGTGTCTCTTTGGGCTGTGGGTGTCTCTTTGTGATGTGTGTGTGTCTCTTTAGGCTGTGTGTGTCTCTTTGGACTGTGTGTCTTTTTTTTTTGGGGGGTGTTTGAGTCTTTTTGGTCCGTATGTGTCTCTTTGGGATATGTGTTTTCTCTTTGGGCTGATAGTATAGTCCTAGGTACTAGTTTGCTTGCCTTATGTTCCTTCCGGTTTTTCTGTCCTAGGTACTAGTTTGCTTGCCTTATGTTCCTTCCGGTTTTTCTGGTAGGTAAACAGGTCATTACACCTTTGCAGAGAGGAAAGAGTGCAACTTGAGTTATTATTGTGATTTGAATAAAAGTAATAGTTTTATTTACAATTCATATTATCAAGATAATTTAATTCAAATAGAATAGTTTATTTTTATGTATATTTGTGGAGAAAAAAAAAATTAGAGGTAAATTTACACTATTTTATATTAATTACTGAAACGACAGCAGCAACGATATACGAGTACGCAATGTAGCTGTGGAAATAACTGCTGGCTGTAGACTATGTCTTGAATGTTTGAGAGACTCAGGTGCCTAATTCCGGGTGGTTTTTCTTCACTTGGTGGTCATTAAAAACGAAAATTGTGTGTTAAATAAGTAGTTTTTCTATATTTTAAAAGAGCCTTAATGGGGTTGCGAGACTCAGTTGCCTAATTAACTGTGATTTTTAATTACTTGATGGTCATTAAAAAAGAAATTTTAGTGTTATATTATTAGTTTTTGTATCTTTTAATAGAGCTTTAACGGGTTTGAGAGACTCAGTTGCCTGATTCTGTGTGGTTTTTCTTCACTTGGTGGTCATTAAAAACGAAATTTTGTGTTAAATAAGTAGTTTTTGTATCTTTTAAAAGAGCTTTACGGGGATTGAGAGACTCAGTTGCCTAATTCCATGTGATTTTACTTTACTTGATGGTCATTAAAAACGAAATTTTTGTGTTAAATAAGTAGTTTTTTTATCTTTTAAAAGAGTTTTACTTGGTTTGAGAGACTCAGTTGCCTTATTCCGTGTGGTTTTTCTTCACTTGTTGGTCATTAAAAAATAAATTTCTTTTGTTAAAACAGTAGTTTTTTTATCTTGTAAAAGAGCTTTACTGGGTTTGAGAGACTCAGATGACTTAGACCGCGTGGTTGTTCTTCAGTAGGCTTTCATTAATAACGAAAATATTGTGTTAATAAATTAGTTTTTTTGTATATTTTAATAGTGATTTAAAGGGTTTGAGAGCCTCTGGCTTCTTACTCCGGGTGGTTGTTCTTCACTAGGTGGTCATTAATAACGAAATTTTTTTGTTAAATAAGTAGTTTTTGTATCTTTTAAAAAAGCTTTACAGGGTTTGAGAGACTCAGTTGCCTGATTGAGTGTGGTTTTTATTCACTTGCTGGTCATTAAAAAGGAATTTTTTGGTTTAATTAAGAAGTATTTGTATCTTTAAAAAGAGCGGTAGAGGGTTTGAGAGACTCTGTTGCCTAATTCCAGGTGGTTTTTCTTCACTTGGCGGTCATTAAAAACGAAATTGTTGTGTTAAATAAGTAGTTTTTGTATCTTTTAAAAGATCTTTACAGTGTTTGAGAGACTCAGATGCCTTAGTACGTGTGGTTTTTATTCACTTGGTGGTCATTAAAAAAGAAATTTTTTTGTTAAATAATTATTTTTTGTATCTTTTAAAAGAGCTTTACAGGGTTTTAGAGACTCAGTTGCCTTATTCCGTGTGGTTTTTCTTCACTTGATGGTCATTAAAATCGAAATTTCTGTGTTAAATAATTAGTTTTTTTATCTTTTAAAAGAGCTTTACAGGGTTTGAGAGACTCAGTTGCCTAATTCCATGTGGTTTTTCTTCACTTGATGGTCATTAAAGACGAAATATTTGTGTTAAATAAGTAGCTTTTGTATCTTTTAAAAGATCTCTACAGGGTTTGAGAGACTCAGTTGCCTAATTCTGTGTGGTTTTTCTTCACTTCGTTGTCATTAAAAACGAAATTTTTGTGTTAAATCAGTAGTTTTTGTATCTTTTAAAAGAGCTTTACAGGGTTTGAGAGACTCAGTTGCCTAATTCCGTGTGGTTTTTCTTCACTTGATGGTCATTAAAAACGAAATTTTTGTGTTAAAAAAGTAGAGTTATTAACTTATAAAAGAGCTTTACAGGGTTTGAGAGACTCAGTAGCCTAATTCCTTGTGATTTTTCTTTACTTGTTGGTCATTAAAAACGAAATTTGAGTGTTAAATAAGTAGCTTTTATATCTTTTAAAAGAGCTTTAAGGGGATTGAGAGACTCAGTTGCCTGATTCCGTGTGGTTTTTCTTCACTTGTTGGTCATTAAAAATGAAATTTTTTTGTTATATAAGTAGTTTTTGTATATTTTAAAAGTGCTTTACGGGGATTGAGAGACTCAGTTGCCTAAGTCCGTTTTATTTTCATTTACTTGATTGTCATTTAAACTAAATTTTTCTGTTAAATAAGTAGTTTTTGTATCTTTTAAAAGAGCTTTACGGGGATTGAGAGACTCAGTTGCATAATTCCGTGTGATTTTTCTTTACTTGTTGGTAATTAAAATCGAATTTTTATTGTTTAATAAGTAGTTTTTGTATCTTTTAAAAGAGCTTTACAGGGATGGAGAGACTCAGATGCCTAATTCCGTTTGGTTTTTCTTTACTTGGTGATCATTAAAAACGAAATTTTTGTGTTAAATAAGTAGTCTTTGTATCTTTTAAAAGAGCTTTACAGGGTTTTAGAGACTCAGTTGCCTAATTCAATGTGGTTTTTCATCACTTGGTGGTCATTAAAAACGAAATTTTTGAGTTAAATAAGTAGTTTTTGTATCTTTTAAAATAGCTTAAGAGGGTTTGAGAGACTCAATTGCCTTATTCCGTGTGGTTTTTATTCACTTGGTGGTCATTAAAACCGAAATTTTTGTGTTAAATAAGTAGTTTTTGTATCTTTTAAAATAGCATTACAGGGTTTGAGAGACTCAGTTCCCTAATTCCGTGTGGTTTTTCTTAACTTGGTGGTCATTAAAAATGAAATTTTTGTGTTAAATAAGTATTTTTTGTATCTTTTAAAAGAGCTTTACAGGGTTTGAGTGACTCAGTTGACTAATTCCGTGGGTTTTTTTTTAACTTGGTTGTCATTAAAAACGAATATTGTGTGATAAATAATTAGTTTTTTTATCTTTTAAAAGAGATTAACAGGGTTTGAGAGACTCAGTTGCCTAATTCCGTTTGGTTTTACTTTACTTGGTGGTCATTAAAAAAGAAATTTTTGTGTTAAATCAGTAGTTTTTGTATCTATTTAATGAGCTTTACTGGGTTTGAGAGACTCAGTTGCCTAATTCCGTGTGATTTTCCTTTACTTGGCGGTCATTAAAAATGAAATTTTTGTGTTAAATAAGTAGTTTTGGTATCTTTTAAAAGAGCTTTAAGGGGTTTGAGAGATTCTGTTGCCTTATTCCGTTTATTTTTTTTTCTTTTCAGTAAATACATTCGATATCCTAAAAGTGCTTAATTCAAACTTTTTTAAAACTTTGAAATTTTTCAACTTTATTTATTTTTCTCTTTTTGTAAATAACTTAAAATGTCAAAATATGCTTACAGTTCTAACAATTGCGCTCTCTGATTGGTCAGAGACACGATGTGACTTTCCCACTGGTATTCTATGACCGGTTATTGACACTACCTAATCTATTGCATGTATTAAATCAGTATTTTTTACGCAGTGGAACGAGAAACACATGGTAGAACATCAGAATGTCATTTTTTAAGGTTCATTTAGACGAGGTTACGTGCGCGCACGTAACCTCGTCTAAATGAACCTTAAAAAAATGAAATAAAGCTATTACGACTTTGCATATCTCTCCTGATTGGTCCCTAAAAAACCAGTCTGGTTGAAAAAGTGGAGGTTTTGTACTGCTCACTTTTTTGCGATGTGTAGAAACCAGTGGGGAATCCCCGCTCGTTTGGAAAGGTGCCAAGGAAAGACATACAAATAGCATGTAGTTTCAAAACTTGTTTAATCACCTTTATTGAATGAAGTATCTGTACTGTATATTCAAGAGGTGAAATCAATAAAGAGCTTGTTACTTACTTACAAATATTTTTTTTAATTTCTTGACTAAAGTTTCCGTATTGTGTGTATCCAAGAGTTGACTTCAAGAAAGAGATTGTTACTTACTGAGAATTTTTTCATAATTTCTTGAATTAAATTTCTACATCGTGTAGCTACGTGAAAATTGTTTGTGATAAAGAGAAAAAAAGCTACTTACTTTCGATTTTTTCATAATTGATTTAATGAAGTATCTGTACTTCAGATCCCAGAGTTGAAAACAATAAATAGCGTTGTAAGTAATTAAAAATTTTTCAACAAGTTCTTGATTTAAATTTCCCGTATTGTGTATACAAGAGTTAACTTAATGAAGGAAATGGTTGCTTAATGAGATATTTTTAATAATTTCATGAATTTAATTTATAAATCGTATATCTAACTCTTGAAAACAATAAAGTTTGTTACTTATTTAGAATTTTGTCATAATTTCTTGAACGAAATGTCTTTTTGTTTTTTTTGTTTATCCAACAGGTGAATTCAAGAAAGAATTTGCTACTTAGACTGAGAATTTTTTCATAATTTCTTGAATTTAATTTCTACGTCGTATATCTAACTCGTTAAAACAATAAGGTTTGTTACTTACATAGAATTTTGTCATAATTTATTTAAAGAAATGTTTTTTTGTTTATCCAACAGGTGAATATCAAGATAGAATTTGCTACTTAGACTGAGAATTTTTTTATATTTTCTTGAATTAAATTTCTACGTCGTATATCTAACTCGTGAAAACAATAAAGAGTTTGTTACTTACTTAGAATTTTGTCATAATTTCTTGAACAAAATGTCTTTTTTGTTTGTCCAACAGGTAAATTCAAGAAAGAATCTGCTACTTATTTACAATTTTTTCATAATTTCTTGAATGAAATTTCCGTATTGCGTATCCAAGAGTTGACTTCAAGAAAGAAATTGTTGCTTACTGAGAATTTTTCAATAGTTTATTGAATTAAAATTCTACATCATTTAGCTAAGTTAAAATTGTATGTGATAAAGAGAAAAAAAAGTTGCTTACTTGCAATTTTTTCATAATTTCTTGAATGAAGTATCTGTACTGTATATCCAAGAGGTGAAATCAATAAAGAGTTTGTTACTTACTTACAAATATTTTCATAATTTCTTGAATGAAATTTCCGTATTGTGTATCCAAGAGATGAGTTCAAGAAAGAAATTGTTACTTACTGAGAATTTTTTCATAATTTCTTGAATTAAATTTCTACATCGTGTATCTAAGTCATGAAATTCTTGAATGAAATTTCCGTATTGTGTATCTATGAGTTGACTTCAAGAAAGAAATTGTTACTTACTGAGTATTTTTTCCTAATTTCTTGAATTATATTTATACATCGTGTAGCTAAGTGAAAATTGTTTTTGATAAAGATAAAAAAAAGTAACTTACTTGCGGTTTTTTCATAATTTCTTGAATGAAGTATCTGTACTGTATATCCAGGATGTTAAAACGAAAAGAGTTTGTTACTTACTTACAAATATTTTAATAATTTCTAGAATGAAATTTCCGTATTGTGTATCCAAGAATTGACTTCAAGAAAGAATTTGTTTTTTTTCATAATTTCCTAAATAAAATTTCCGTATTGTGTATCCAAGAGTTGACTTCACGAACGAAATTGTTACTTACTGAGAATTTTTTCATAATTTTTTGAATTAAATTTCTACATCGTGTATCTAAGTCATGAAAACAATAAAGATTTTGTTACTTACTTGGAATTTTGTAATAATTTTTTTAACGAAATGTCTTTTTGTTTATCAAACATGTGAATTCAAGAAAGAATTTGATACTTACTTACAATTTTTCATAATTTCTTTAATGAACTGTCTTTTTTATTTACCCAGGAGGCGAATTCAAGAAAGAATTTGCTACTTACTTAAAATTTTTGATAATTTCTTAAATGAAATTTCTGCATTGTGTATCCATGAGGTAACATGAGTGTGTTACCTATTTACAATTCCTTCATAATTTCTTGAATGAAATTTCAGTATTATGTATCCAATAGGTGAAAACAATAAAGACTTTATTACTTACTTGCGATTTTATTATGACTTCTTGAATTAAATATCTGTATTGTGTCCAGGAAGCGAATTCAAGAAAGCTATTGTTACTTACTTACAATTTCTTCATAACTTAATGAAATGAATAAAACTATTCTAAAGAATAAAGACGGGTTAAGCTTAAAGATATTTATTGCTTAAACGTATTTACATATTTTTGAAAGAATTTGCTACTTACTTACAATTTTTGATAATTTCTTAAATGAAATTTCTGCATTGTGTATCCATGAGGTAACTTCAAGAAAGAGTTTGTTGCTTACTTAGAGTTTCGTCATAATTTCTTGAATGAAATGTCTTTTTTTTATTTATCCAGGAGGCGAATTCAAGAAAGAATTTGTTCCCATGTGTCTGAAAATAGATGTATGCAAATTCCTTCTCTTACATCTCCGATGTTTTATTAGACATTCTAAACGTTTGATATGCTAGCATACTTTAAAAATAATGAACGCATAACAATATAATTCATAGTATATTTTTAATGGAATAATGCTATGTAGAATATTAATACAAAAAATTTATTACGATACACTATTAACATCAACGTTTATCTTTGTAAATTTTTAATCCATTCCATAGAATATTCAACAATGTTCTCTCTTGATCTTACAGATATTTTTTTATTTTAGCTAGTACTCAGTATAATAATCGTTATTCAATTTTGAGTCATAAACAGTTTTTAATGGTGTCTCATCAAAAGGCTCAATATGCTTTTCGTCTTTGGTATTATTTGGTTCAATGACTGTTTGACCAATGGCAGTAACGTTTGCTGGTGCTTTGTTTTTCATCGATTCATCTTTATATTCCATCGTGATATTTTCTGACAATGCCCTTTTTATTTTTCTGGCAATTTCACTGATAATTATCACATTATTTTTACACAGGTAACAGTTTCGGCACGTAGACAAGATATGGTTTACGATATTAGTAGAAGAGTAGGCCTTTCTTTTATTGATCTTCCGTTGAATGCTAATCCCTGAAATGTGACGATTTGATGTATCAGTAGTTAATGTGTTACCTGCAGCAACAACAAGGAGTTGTCCTCTATCATCACCGATTATTTTTATATTGGCATTCTCTTTGAGCGCAATCTTCTCTGGAGATCTCAATCTCGCATAACCCCCAGCATAAGAGTTGAATTTTTTCGGTATTCCAAAGAAATTTAATTCCTTACTGTCATGACAATGCATGCATACATTTCCAATAGTGCTACCACCTGTACTTGTTTCAAAGTTTAAATACTTCTCTTTGTTGGCATTCAATGCTACAATAACCTTGTTATGTAAACACACTTTATTAAAATGATCCATCTTCACTTTTTTTTTTAGGATATGACTTATGTGTTTATCGTTCCACTGCGTAAAAAATACTGATTTAATACATGCAATAGATTCGGTAGTGACAATAACCAGTCATAAGATACCAGTGTGAAAGTCAAATCTTGTCTCTGAGCAATCACAGAGCGCAATTGATAGAACTGTAATCATATTTTGACATTTTAAGTTATGTACAAAAAGAAAAAAATAAATAAAGTTGAAAAAATTTGAATTTTTTTAAAATTTTGAATTAAACAATTTTATTATATATAGTTTCTTTAATGAACATAAGAAAAATTAAACGGAATTAGGCAACAGAGTCTCTCAAACCCCTTAAAGCTCTTTTTAAAGATAGAAAAACTGCTTATTTAACACAAAAATTTCATTTTTTAATGACCGCCAAGTAAAGGAAAACCACACGGAATTAGGCAACTGAGTCTCTTAAACCCTGTAAAGCTCTTTTAAAAGATACAAAAAACTACTTATTTAACACAAAAATTTCGTTTTTAATGACCACCCAGTGAAAAAAAAACACACGGAATTAGGCAACTGAGTCTCTCAAACCCTGTAAAGCTCTTTTAAAGGATACAAAAACTACTTATTTAACACACAAAGTTCGTTGTTAATGACCACCAAGTAAAGGAAAGCCACACGGAATTAGGCAACTGAGTCTCTCAATCCCAGTAAAGCTCTTTTAATATATACAAAAACTAATTATTTAAAAAAAAAATTTCGTTTTTAATTACCAACAAGTAAAGAAAAATCACACTGAATCATTCAACTTAGTATCTAAAACAACTTAAAGATCATTTAAAAGATACAAAAAAACTACTTAATAAAAAAGAAAAATTCTTTTTTAACTAACACCACGTAAAGAAAAATACCACGGAATTATGCAAATGACTCTATAAATCCCCATAAAGGTCTTTTAAAAGATACAAAAACTACTTATTTAACAAAAAAATTTCGTTTTTAATGACCACCAAGTGAAGAAAAACCACACGTACTTAGGCAAATGAGTCTCTCAATCCATGTAAAGATCTTTTAAAAGATACAAAAACTACTTATTTAACGCAGCAATTTTTATTTTAATAACAACCAAGTGAAGAAAAAACCCACGGAATTAGTCAACTGAGTCTTTCAAACCATGTAAAGCTATTTTAAAAGATACAAAAACTACTTATTTAACACAAAAATTTCGTTTTTAAGGACCAGCACTTGAATAAACAACCAACGTAATTCGGCAACTTTGCATAACAACTAATCTTCATATAATTTAAAATATACAAAAAAACTACAGTTTTCGAACAAAATTTTCGGTATTAATGACTAGCAAGTGAAGAAAAACCACGCTGCCTTAGGAACATGAGTCACACAAACCCTGTAAAGCTCTTTTAAAAGGTACAAAAACTAATTATTTAACACAAAAATTTCGTTTTTAATGACCACCAAGTGAAGAAAAACCACACGGAATCAGGCAACTGAGTCTCTCAAACCCTGTAAAGCTCTTTTAAAAGATACAAAAACTAGTTATTTAACACTAAACTTTCGATTTTAATGACCATCAAGTAAATAAAAATCACACGGAATTAGGCAACTGAGTCTCTCAATCCCCGTAATGATCTTTTAAAAGATACAAAAACTACTTATTTAACAAAAAAATTTATATTTTAATGACAAACAAGTAACTAAAAATAACACGGACTTAGGCAACTGAGTCTCTCATTCCCCGTAAAGCTCTGTTAAAATATACAAAAACTACTTATTTAACACAAAAAGTACGTTTTTAATTACCACCAAGAGAAGAAAAACCACATGGAAACAGGCAACTGAGTCTCTCAAACCCATTAAAGCTCTTTTAAAAGATACAAAAACTACTTATTTAACACTAAAATTTAGGTTTTAATGAACAACAAGTAAAGAAAAAACGCAGGGAATTAGGCAACTGAGTCTCTCAATCCCAGTAAGGTTCTTTTAAAAGATACAAACACTACTTATTTAACACACAAATTTCGTTTTTAATTACCACCAAGTGAAGAAAAAACCACCTGCACTTAGGCAACTGAGTATCTCGAACCCTGTAAAGCTCTTTTAAAAGATAAAAAAACTACATATTTAACACAAAAATTTCGTTTTTAATGACCACCAACTGAAGAAAAAACACACGGAATAAGGCAACTGAGTATCTCAACCCCTGTAAAGCTCTTTTAAAAGATACAAAAAATAATTATTTAACACAAAAAATTTGTTTTTAATGACCACCAATTGAAGAAAAACCACAAGGAATTAGGCAACTGAGTCTCTCAAACCCTGTTAAGCTCTTTTAAAGGATACAAAAAATATTTATTTAACAAAAAAACTTCGTTTTTAATTACCACCAAGTGAAGAACAACCCCCCCGAGTAAGGCAACCGACCCTCTCAAATCATGTAAAGCTTTTTTAAAAGATACAAAAACTAATTTTTTAGAAAAGAATTTTAGTTTTTATTGACCACCAAGTGAAGAAAAAAACCACACGGAATTAGGCAACTGAGTCTCTCAAACCCAGTAAAGATCTTTTAAAAGATACAAAAAATACTTATTTAACAGAAAAATTTCTATTTTAATGACCATCTAGTAAATAAAAATCAAACGGAATTAGGCAATTGAGTCTCTCATGCCCCGTAAAGCTCTTTTAAAATATACAAAAACTACTTATTTAACACACAAATTTCGTTTTTAATGACCACCAAGTGAAGAAAAACCACACGGAATCAGGCAACTGAGTCTCTCAAACCCCTTGAAGCTCTATTAAAAGATACAAAAACTACTTATTTAACACACAAATTTCTTTTTTAATGACCGTCAAGTAAAGAAAAATCCCACGGAATTAGGCAACTGAGTCTCTCAATACCGGAACTTCTCTTTTAAAAGATACAAAAACTACTTATTTAACACAAAAATTTCGTTTTTAATGACCACCAAGTGAAGAAAAACCACACGGAATTAGGCAACTGAGTCTCTCAAACATTCAAGACATAGTCTACAGCCAGCAGTTATTTCCACAGCTACATTAGGTACTCGTATATCGTTGCTGCTGCTTTTGTCGGTTCCATCATTAATCTCCAATAGTGTAAATGCACCACTCATTTTTTTTTTCTCCACTAATATCCCTGAAAAAAAAAAATATTATCTTTGAATTCAATTATCTTACTAATATCAATTGTAAAAAAAAATATTCCTTTTATTCAAATACTAATCACCAATCAAGTTACACTCGTTCCTCTTGGAAAGGGTGTAATGACCTGTTTACCTACCAGAAAAACCGGAAGGAACATAAGGCAAGCAAACTAGTACCTAGGACAGAAAAACCGGAAGGAACATAAGGCAAGCAAACTAGTACCTAGGACTATACTGCTGATTGAGTCTTTTTTGGTCTGTGTTTTTGTCTCTTTGGGTTGTGTTTCTCTTTGGGCTGTGTATGTCTCTTTGGGCTGTTTTTGTGTCTCTTAGGGCTATGTGTGTGTGTCTCTTTTGGGATGTGTGTCTCTTTGGGTTGTTTGAGCCTTTTTAGTCTGTTTTTGTGTCTCTTTGGGCTGTTTGAGTCTTTTTTTTGGGGTCTTTGGGTATCTTTAGGTTGTTTGTGTCTCTGTGGGCTGTGTGTGTGTCTTTTGGATATTTGTGTATCTTTTGGCCTGTTTGTGTCTTTTTTGGGCTGGTTGTGTCTCTTTGGGCTGTTTGAGTCTTTTTGTCATGTTTTTTTCTGTTTTGGATGCTTGAGTCTCTTTGGGCTGTTTGATTTTTTTTTTTTTGGTCTGTGTTTGTCTCTTTGGGCTGTGTGTGTGTGTCTCTTTGGGGGGGGGGGGTTTGAGGGACTCTGTTGTTTTATTCCGTGTGATTTTTTCTTTACATGGTGTTCGTTCAAAAAGCGATGATTTCTGTTAAATAAATAATTGTTATACCTTTTAAAAGAGATTTACGGGGTTTGAGAGACTCTGTTGTTTTATTCCGTGTGATTTTTTCATTACCTAGCGTTCGTTTAATTGAAAGCGAGGATTTCTGTTAAATAAATAATTCTGATATTTTTTCCGTTCAATAGAAAGTGAAGATTTCTGTTAAATAAATAATTGTTATACCTTTTAAAATAGCTTTACGGGGTTTGAAGGGCTCTGTCGTTTTATTCCGTGTGATTTTTTCTTTACATGGTGTTCGTTCAAAAAGCGAGGATTTCTGTTAAATAAATAATTGTTATACCTTTCAAAATAGCTTTACGGAGTTTGAGGGACTCTGTTGTTTTATTCCTTCTGATTTTTTCTTTACATGGTATTCGTTCAAAAAGCTAGGATTTCTGTTATATAAATAATTCTTATATTTTTTCCGTTCAATTGAAAGCGAGGATTTCTTTTAAATAAATAATTGTTATACCTTTTAAAATAGCTTTACGGGGTTTGAGGGACTCTGTTGTTTTATTCCGTGTAATTTTTTCTTTACATGGTGTTCGTTCAAAAAGCAAGGATTTCTGTTAAATAAATAATTCTTATATTTTTTCCGTTCAATTGAAAGAGAGGATTTCTTTTATATGAATAATTTTTATACATTTTAAAATAGCTTTACGGGATTTGAGGGACTCTGTTGTTTTATTCCGATTGAATTTTTCTTTACTTTGTGTTCGTTCAAAAAGCTAGGATTTCTTTTAAATACATAATTCTTATACATTTTAAAATATATTTAAGGAGTTTGTGGGACTTTCTTGTTTTATTCCTTCTGATTTTTTCTTTACATTGTATTTGTTCAAAAAGCGAGGATTTCTGTTGAATAAATAATTCTTATATTTTTTCCGTTCAATTGAAAGCGAGGATTTCTGTTAAATAAATAATTGTTATACCTTTTAAAATAGCTTTACGGGGTTTGAGGGACTCTGTCGCTTTTTTCCGTGTGATTTTTTCTTTATATGGTGTTCGTTCAAAAAGCGAGTATTTCTGTTAAATAAATAATTCTTATATTTTTCCGTTCAATTGAAAGCGAGGAATTCTGTTAAATAAATAATTGTTATACCTTTTAAAATAGCTTTACGGGGTTTGAGGGAGTCTGTTGTTTTATTCCGTTTGATTTTTTCTTTACATGGTGTTCGTTCAAAAATGAGAGTATTTATGTTAATTTAATAATTTTTATACATTTTAAAATAGCTTTAAGGGTTTTGAGGGAGTCTGTTGTTTTATTCCGTGTGATTTTTTCTTTACATGGTGTTCGTTCAAAAAGCGAGGATTTATGTTCAATAAATTATTGTTTTACCTTTTAAAATAGCTTTACGGGGTTTGAGGGAATCTGTTGTTTTATTCTGTGTGATTTTTTCTTTGCATGATGTTCGTTCAAAAAGCGAGGATTTCTGTTAAATAAATAATTGTTATACCTTTTAAAATAGCTTTACAGGGTTTGAGGGACTGTTGTTTTATTCCCTATGAATTTTTCTTTACATGGTTTTCTTTACAGGTTGTTCGTTCAGAAAGAGGGATTTCTGTTAAATTAGTAATTAATATACCTTTTAAAATAGCTTTACGGGGTTTGAGGGACTCTGTTATTTTATTACGTGTGATTTTTTCTTTACATGGTGTTCGTTCAAAAAGCGAGGATTTCTGTTAAATAAATAATTGTTATACCTTTTAAAATAGCTTTACGGGGTTTGAGGGACTCTATTGTTTTATTCCGTGTGATTTTTTCTTTAAATGGGGTTGGTACAAAAAGCGAGGATTTCTGTTAAATAAATAATTGTTATACCTTTTAAAATAGCTTTACGGGGTTTGAGGGACTCTGTTGTTTTATTCCGTGTGATTTTTTCTTGCTAGGGAAAAACCCATGTGGATGAGTTGAAATACATTTTTTTTTACAAGAAATGACAGAAAAGTGTTTGATTGGCAGAAGGATGTATTAGCGAAGTTATAGTGGAGGGCGAGTTGCTAGCGAAAAACCCCGTGTGGATGAGTTGAAATAAATTTTTTGCTTTCTTGAATTCGCTTCCTGGACACAATACAGATATTTAATTCGATAAATCATGATAAAATCGCAAGTAAGTAATAAACTCTTTATTGTTTTGATATTTAATTTCGAGAAATCCCATGAGTTGACTTCAAGAAATATTTTGCTACTTACGATACTTTGATTTTGTCAATGCTATTCCAAGTATCTGTCAATAGATATTGATAGAGCATTTATTCATTCTTATACTTAGATTTTCTCTATGTTAACTTATCTATCCAATATATGATGTATGTAAATTCCTTTTCTTACATCTCCAATGTTTTAATAGACATTCTAAATGTCCTATATGCTAGCTTACTTTAAAAATGGTGAACACATAACAACATAAGGCATAATATATTTTTAGTGAAATAATGTTATGTAGAATATTAATGTAGTAAATACATGTTATTATACATTATTAATATCAATGAACAACTTTGTACATTTTGAATCTGTTCCATAAAATGGTTCACCAAGTTCTCTTTTGATACTATAGCTATGGTGTTCTCTTAGTTCGTAATCAGTAGAATAATCATCATTCTATTTTGACTCATACACAATTTTTATAGGTGTGTCATCGCAGGGTCAATATGCTTTTCGTCTTTGGTATTATTTGATTCATTGACTGTTTGATCAATGGCAGTAACGTTTGCTGGTACTATGTTTTTCATCGATTCATCTTTATATTACTTAATGATATTTTCTGCCAATTCCTTTTTTATTTTTCTAGCAATTTCAATGTCTATTATTACACTATTTTTACACAGGTAACAGTTCCGGCTCGTAGACAGGATATTGTTTATGATATTAGTAGAAGAGTAGGCCTTTATTTTCGTCTTTGCTTTCGTTTGAATGCTAATACCCGAAAGTTGACGATAGGGTTTAACACTGGATAAAATGTTACCACAAGCACTATCAAGAGGATTCACCTATTTATCAACTATTATTTTTATGTTGGCATTCTCTTTGAGTGCAATCATCTCCGGAGATCTCAATCTCGCATGTCTATCATCACAAAAGTTTAATTTGTTGGTACTCCCAAGAAGCTTAATTCCTCACTGTCATGACAATGCAAGCACACGTTTCCGATAGTACTACCACTTGTACTTATTTCATAGTTTAAATACTTCTCCTTGTCAGCAATCAATGCTAAAATAGCACTATCATGTGAACAAACGTTCTTAAAATGCTTCATCTTCACTTTTTTAGAGATATTAGTTATGTGTTTATCGTTCCACTGTGTAAAAAATACTGATTTAATACATGCAATAGACTAGGTAGTGTCCATAACCGGCCATAGAGCAATAGTGGGAAAGCCACATCGTGTGTCTGGACAAGCATAGAGTACAATTGTCAGAGCCAATCTTTAAGCTTAACCGGTCTCTATTCTTCAGAATTTCTTGAAGCATTTCATTAAATTATTAAGAAATTGCAAGTTAGTAACACTAGCTTTGTTCTATTTGCGTTCTAAACACAATATAGATATTAAATTCAATAAAGAATAATAATATCACTATTAATTAATACACTCTTTATTGTTTTCACCTATTGGATACACGATACTGAAAGTTCATTCAAGAAATTATGAAAGAATTGTAAATAGGTAACACACTCATTCTTGAAGTCATATGAAAATATTTGTAAGTAAGTAACAAACTCTTTATTGATTTCACCTCTTGGATATACAGTACAGATACTTCATTCAAGAAATTATGAAAAAAATTGCAAGTAAGTAACTTTTTTTTCTCTTTATCACAAACAATTTTCACTTAGCTACACGACGTAGAAATTTAATTCAAGAAATTATGAAAAAATTCTCAGTAAGTAACAATTTCTTTCTTGAAATCAACTCTTTGAAACTACACGCTATTTGCTTGCCTTTCCTTGGCACCTTTCCAAACGAGTGGAGATTCCCCCACTGGTTCCTACACATTGCAAAAGACACACAAACAGAATCATAGTGAGAGAGATATCCAAAAAGTTGGGTTGATCTAGGTTCACTTAGAGTGGCGCCCCACTCTAAGTGAACCTAGATCAACCCAACTTTTCATAATTTTTCATAATTTCAACAACTTTTTCATAATTTCTTGAATGAAGTATCTGTAATGTATATCCAAGAGGTGAAATCAATAAAGAGTTTGTTGAGATATCCAAAAAATTGGGTTGATCTAGGTTCACTTAGAGTGGCGCGCCACTCTAAGTGAACCTAGATCAACCCAACTTTTTGGATATCTCTCTCACTATGATTCTGTTTGTGTGTCTTTTGCAATGTGTAGGAACCAGTGGGGGAATCCCCACTCGTTTGGAAAGCTGCCAAGGAAAGGCAAGCAAATAGCATGTAGTTTCAAAGAGTTGACTTCAAGAAAGAAATTGTTACTTACTGAGAATTTTTTTCATAATTTCTTGAATTAAATTTCTAAATCGTGTAGGTAAGTGAAAATTGTTTGTGATAAAGAGAAAAAAAAAGTTACTTACTTGCAATTTTTTTCATAATTTCTTGAATGAAGTATCTGTACTGTATATCCAAGAAGTGAAATCAATAAAGAGTTTGTTGAACCTAGATCAACCCAACTTTTTGGATATCTCACTCACTATGATTCTGTTTGTGTGTCTTTTGCAATGTGTAGGAACCAGTGGGGGAATCTCCACTCGTTTGGAAAGGTGCCAAGGAAAGGCAAGCAAATAGCATATAGTTTCAATGAGTTGACTTCAAGAAAGAAATTGTTACTTACTGAGATTTTTTGTCCTTATTTCTTGAATTAAATTTATACGTAGTTTATCTAAGTGTAAATTGTTTGTGATAAAGAGAAAAAAAAAAGTTAATTACGTGCGATTTTTTCTTACTTTATTTTATTTATTTTAATTACTGTATATAAAAGAAGTAAAATCAATAAAGAGTTTGTTAAACCTAGATCAACCCAACTTTTTGGATATCTCTCTCACTATGATTCTGTTTGTGTGTCTTTTAGAATGTGTAGGAACCAGTGGGGGAATCCCCACTCGTTTGGAAAGGTGCCAAGGAAAGGCAAGCAAATAGCATATAGTTTCAAAGAGTTGACTTCAAGAAAGAAATTGTTACTTACTGAGAATTTTTTTCATAATTTCTTGAATTAAATTTCTACGTCGTGTAGCTAAGTGAAAATTGTTTGTGATAAAGAGAAAAAAAAAGTTACTTACTTACAATTTTTTTCATAATTTCTTGAATGAAGTATCTGTACTGTATATCCAAGTGGTGAAATCAATAAAGAGTTTGTTACTTACTTACAAATATTTTCATATGACTTCAAGAATGAGTGTGTTACCTATATACAATTCTTTCATAATTTTTTGAATGAAATTTCAGTATTGTGTATCCAATAGGTGAAAACCATAAAGACTTTATTACTTACTTGCGATTTTATTATGATTTCTTTAATTAAATATATGTATTGTGTGCAGGAAGCGAGTTGAAGAAAGCTATTGTTACTTACTTACAATTTCTCCATAATTTAATGAAATGAATAAAACTATTCTAAAGAATAAAGACCGGTTAAGCTTAAAGATTGGCTCTGACAATTGTACTCTATGCTTGTTCAGACACACGATATGGCTTTCTCGCTAGTACTCTATGGCTGGTTATGGAAACTACCTACTCTATTGCATGTATTAAATCAGTATTTTTTACATACTGGAATGATAAACACATAACTAATATCTATAAAAAAGTGAAAATGGAGCATTTTAAGAAAGTGTGTTCACATGATAGTGTTATTGTAGCATTGAATGCTGACAAGGAGAAGTATTTAAACTATGAAATAAGTACAAGTGGTAGTACTATCGGAAACGTATGCGTGCATTGTCATGACAGTAAGGAATTGAATTTCTTTGGAGTACCAAAAAATTCAACTCTTATGATGGTGGATATGCGAGATTGAGATCTCCGGAGATTATTGCACTCAAAGAGAATGCCAACATAAAAATAATAGTTGATAAAGAGGGGTATCTTCTTGCTAGTGCTTGTGGTAACATGTTACCCAGTGTTAAACCATATCGTCAGCTTTCGGGTATTAGCATTCAAATGAAAGCAAAGAGGAAAAGAAAGGCATACTCTTCTACTAATATCATAAACTATACCCTGTCTACGTGCCGGATCTGTTACTTGTGTAAAAACAGTGTGATAATAGACAGTGAAATTGCCATAACAATAAAAAGGTCATTGTCAGAAAATATCACTAAGGAATATAAAGATGAATCGATGAAAAACAAAGTACCAGCGAACGTTGCTGCCATTGATCAAACAGTCAATGAATCAAATAATACCAAAGACGAAAAGCATATTGACCCTGTCGATGACATACCTATAAAAATTGTGTATGAGTCAAAATGGAATAATGATTATTCTAGTGATTACGAACTAAGAGAAGACAATAGCTATAGTATCAAGAGAGAACTTGGTGAACCATTTTATGGAACAGATTCAAAATGTCCAAACTTATTCATTGATATTAATAATGTATAATAACAGATATTTTTTGTACTAATATTTTACATGACATAATTTCATTAAAAATATATTATGCCTTACATTGTTATTTGTTCACTATTTTTAGAGTACGCTAGCATATAGGACATTTAGAATGTCTAGTAAAACATTTGAGATGTAAGAAAAGGAATTTACATACATCATATATTGGATAGATAAGTTAATATAGAGAAAATCTAAGCATAAGAATGGAAAAATTCTCTATCAATATCTATTGACAGATACTTGGGATAGCATTGACAAAATCA